>NC_079430.1:4631890-4909390 GCF_026213295.1 Gadus chalcogrammus | reverse complement strand
CGAGAGGGGAGAGACAGTCACACACTCACACACACACACACACACACACACACACACACACACACACACACACACACACACACACACACACACACACACACACACACACACACACACACACACACACACACACACACACACACACAGTATCAAGCAATTCCGTGCTCATGCTCACGAAAATGTATGGAGCTGTCCTTCTTTCTTGCGTCCTTTGGAGCCCATTCTGTCTGGTTGCAGCGAGGACAAAGTTATGAATGGTCACAGAGGAGCCTGGAAAGAATTTACACACTTGAATTTGGGCTGACAAAAACAGAAAGTGGCGACTAGCAGGGGCGGGAAACGGGCCCTCTGATTAACACCGTGGGGGAACAGGATCAGTCATCAGCACAGCTGACAGGAATCTAACCAGCGAGCGACAAGCCAAACAGGAGTACTGAAGTTAGGGCACGCAGCATATAAACAACTGTTTAAAGGGGTGATGTCATCCTCTTTGGACTTTTCCCTTTGCGGTCGACTGTTATCCGACGAATGTATACATGTTCTACGCCTTCTAAATTTGAAAAATCCGCCCCTCAATAAGTGCCTGAAACAGCTTGTTTGCGCTCAAACTTTACTACTCAGACTGTGCAGTGGGTGATTATTAAGTGCAGCATTCGCGCCTGGATTTGCCGTTGCGTGCATGCGTAAAGCGTTTGACTAATCCCAGCAGACCGGGCTGCTCAAGAGGGGGGCCTTAATGTGACTTGATCAGACCCTTTTTTTTTTAAAGATGCTGAAATTGTTTTTTCTGAAAAGAACAGTGTGAGAATAACAAGCGGTATTTCTAACACACAGGCATATAACCCTATTCTAGTAGTACCCCCGAACGCAATTATTAACCCTTATAAAGCATGATATGGGATCAGTTCTAAACAGACAGTCTTTGATATCATAAATTCGACAGTTTAAATCAGTTCGATCTCACAGCTCGTCGTCGATAACATGCACCCCGTACATCATGTCTTATATCCTGTTTTAATATCGCCTGTTCCCCAGAGAACGTTGTGAATCCAGAAGATGTCAGGGGATCAAGGATATTGATTATCATGACTCAGAACCACTGCCATATCACACACGTACACACGTACGCTTGAAAGGTTATATCGAGGAAATCAAACCCGGTACCTTTTGGCTGGGAGTGGAATACCTCTAAACACCAATCATATTTAGTTTCATCATATTTGACTTGCCCTTGGTTTTAATTATGCTTATAAAGAAAACAGTATAGAATGTAAGCTAATTGAGAAAAAGAAAAAAGAAAAAGAAACCCTGTCAAAATAAAAGCGTAGATGTGCATGCAAGCCACTCCAGCTCACATGCAACACAGAGAGAAAATCCACAAACTGGTTCTGGGGCAGCTGTAATTCAAGTTCCACTGGGCCGACACTCAAACCGTATATTATCCATTAGCCAGCAGATTTAGAGGTGAATAAAACAAAGTAGCAATCAACAGAAGTAGCAATTCGTCACCAATGGTCTTCCATTGATTCACATGAGTCAGTGGTTCTGTTCAGACCGGAGACGTAGAGGGTCAGGTTCTGCTTGGGGAGTGTTTGAGTTATGTTAACAGCTTCAGGGAGTCCTGCACTATTTTGATTGTAAATATTACTTATCTTATTTTATTAATTTTACCAAATTTTATTTGATACTTTATACTTAATGCTCCGCGGGTCAGAGACAAACAATTTTTTTTCTATTTGTCTTGTACATTTGTAGTAATTGTCAATAAAGCTGACTTTGACTTTGACTTGACTTTTACTGAGGGAAACCAATCTGTTGTTCTATGGATTCCTAAGGTGTGCTGGATTCCTTGATTATGTTCAGGTTGGGTTTGGGTCCTTGATAGTTCCCATGTGTCCAGCGGAGTACAAGCTGTTGGTTCTCTTAACACAAAAGGTCTACTCTACGCCATTCCTTGGTTCCGTTCCTGGTCTCACGCAGTAGGCTGATGCTTTGAACAGTTTTATAAACGACAGTTAAAAAAACATTAGCCTCATAGTAGTATCAGAACAATATTCTAACACAAACACACACACGCACTTAACGGCATGTTGTGCAGTAAGTGTTAGAATATTAGTGTTAGGCTGTTCATCTCAAATTATTG
This sequence comes from Gadus chalcogrammus, assembly GCF_026213295.1. Taxonomy (NCBI): domain Eukaryota; kingdom Metazoa; phylum Chordata; class Actinopteri; order Gadiformes; family Gadidae; genus Gadus; species Gadus chalcogrammus. The sequence goes on along the minus strand of NC_079430.1, from coordinate 4,907,247 downwards.
TTTCCACCTCACTGCCCTATTTGCGCACGTTGAGTGGTCGCGTTGAAAGCAGCTATACCCAGGATATACATATCTAAGTGCTCTTTTCCTTATTGGCCATTACCTCCGATCAATATCTCCCTTTCAGGACCGCACGGCCACGGCTGTGTCTTCTCCGCCATCTTTTAAACCTAGGAATCATGTCAATGTCTATTGAGTAACCCATAAACCGGCCTCATTAAAGCCTGTGATCTGTCGCTAAATACTGCAAGAGACGGGCGGCCATTCCCCCGAATCTCCTCTCCTCTCTCTCCCTCTGTGTCTCTCTCTCCCTCGGTGTCTCTCTCTCCCTCTAGTCTCTCTCCCTCTGTGTCTCTCTCTCCCTCTGTGTCTCTCTCTCCCTTGGTGTCTCTCTCTCCCTCTAGTCTCTCTCCCTCTGTGTCTCTCTCTCTCCACAGTTGGATTTCACCCGGAGGAGATGTGATTATATTTTTAAGGGTGTAATGTAAAACCTTGGACATTCGATCCATAAAAATAAATGAAATGACATGCCCCCCTCCCCCTGCATCACCCCTTCCTAGGAAAATAAGATTGTAATGCCTCATTGCTGTCGCACTACGGGAGAAACCCCTGTCGACAGATTATGGTCTGTATCGTTATCACCAGGCTAATTCAATCACGGTGGAAGGGTCATTAACCAACCCGGTGTGCGACGAGGCCAACTGACAAAATAACACATCAAGCACGGTGGTGCCCGAGTGGCCTGATTGGTGGAAACGCGTCACGTGGACTGGAAACGACGTGGATAATGGCTGACCTTCTGGTTTCACGTCCATTTGTGTATAGATTGTTATATAACCAAGTTTGATGTGAAGCACTTGTGATGGTAATGAGAGGCTATTTGAATGAATAAATTAAGAATTATTGAAAAAATACCCAACGTCATTGGGTTGTGTTTGAGTTTGGACACACTGCTCATTTGGAGCAGCGTGTTTACGAACACCAACATAACCAGAAGGAATCAGAATCAGAGTTGATTTTATTACATCTTATTGTACCAGTACACAGGAGTAAAATTCTTAGGCTTAGTTCCTCAACAGCCACAACGCAGCAGAAATACAAGACATCTACTAATTGAGTAAATCTCGAATCTATCAGGGACTGCTGATTATTCAATTAACGCGCATACGACAATAAACTTGAAAAGTATTTATATAGCTAGCGTAGCGTAAGTATACCATAGATATATTGCCCTTTTAAAATTATTTTCTATTATGGATGAGCTCTGCTTGAGAGCGTCTGTTTGATGTGATCCATTCCTCTGTTAAGCACAGCACAGACCTGAGAGTTCTCTCTGTTATGCCGGAGACGTACACGAATCAACTGGACCATAGATCTACAGCAACACCCAACAGCGAGATTGTGTTTGTGTTTGGTCGGCGTGTGTGTTCTCCAGAGGGGTTGAAAAATCCAGTACTAAACGTGGTCCACACTCGGGTGCAAGCTTTCTGAGGTCCCTAAAGTGCGGCACCTCTCTGTGGGATAACACAGGAACAACAATGAGGGTGATGAGTTTTGCCCGTAGGCCTTTCTGACATCAACCCGAGGTAGGCCCCAGTACCTTCCATGTAGTTTTATTCCGTGTAAACGCAAAAGGCTCTCCAAAACAAAAATCGATTTCCCTCAATTGTCTGCTTTGTAGTGCTGCTAGAGTGAGTGAGCTGGAGGGATAGAGACATTAGAGTGAGGAGTGGTAGGTAGTTGGAGAGATGAGGAGTATCTCTTTAAGCCTCATCACAGCAGCACAACAGAGGGCTGCTTCAAAAAGCTCATCTGGTGGAGATGTGAGGCTGTGAGCATGGCTTGGTTCTGGATAATGTCACTGAAATGTGGAAAACAGAAATACAAACAAAAATACTGAAGAAATAGAAACATGAAACGGTTCAGTCTTGGGTTAGGTGGTTATGGGTAAGAGTTACCTTACCCCTATTACCTAACCAAGGGGTTAGATTAAGGGTTTGATAAGGGTTAATGGGTAGGATAAGAGATAAAGGGTTGGGTAAAGGGGTTATGGGTAGGGTTATTGGTAGGGTTAAGGGGATGGCTAAAGGGGTAAGACTACGGTTAAAGAGTTGGATAATGGTAAAGGCTCAAGTTAGGGTTAAGGGTTAACTTGGGGTTAAGAGGTACGGTTAGGGTCGAGTTGAGGGTCTAAGGAAACATCTGAACTGCATTGACTGATTGGTGTACTTATTTTTTGCGCCAATTGTTGTGTTTAGCATATATAGCCCTGTTGTGATGCATCCACTCCAACTGTGCCCTTCTTACCACAAATAGATCTAAATGAAATCCAATACCTGGTGTTCTTACTGCTGAGCTACTCTGAACTGTCCTGTTGTTCTTTTAGGAAGTCAGTGGTGCAGCACTTTAACAAGTTTTGCAGTTGCTGTATATGCAGCATTGATTATTTTGCAACAGTCTCCACTGAAAGTTATATATTTGATTTAAATTTGAAGAAAGAAGAGGGAGAGCTCACGGATAATGGGTATAATAGGTCGTTTTTTAGCGAGTGATTGAGTGAAACATAAAGAGACACTTTGTTTGGCGCCAGGGTTCGCCACCACCCTGTATGGCGCCACCTGGTGGACCGATCAACACTATTGATTACCTTTGACCATCACTTTGCCAAAGTTCTGTTACAAAAGTTCCAAAAAAACCAGATACAGTTTGGAAACAGTTACACAAATAGATAGGAGAAATGCTTTTTACACAACTTTTGGTATGACATGTTTATATCATGATAGGTATATATCAGGATGTGTCTAGATATGGAACAGAAAAGGCTTGTATTTCAACAATATTCAATAACAGCGTCTGGCACTCTCCCTTTAAAAGAGTGAGCAGCAGCAGGTAGAATTATTCATAGCATAAATCTATGAAAGATTAATAAGAGACAGCAGTTACGCCTGAGAGCAGCAGGCTGTGGAACTGCACTGCAAACGTCTTGCTGAGTCATGTTGCCCATTAGGACCCCCAGAGGAACCACCTGATTACCACCGGGATCCATCTCAATCACTATCAGTGGTCCCATAGATAAAGCATTCGGAACAGGTCACTTTTAACATTACATTTGTTCAACTTTCGAAAGATTTTAGAGACAGTCCCTCTATAAAGTTTGCCTGTCTCTGCAGAGGAGGACGTTAGCACCCAGACTGAATATTAATGTGTGTGTGTGTGTGTGAGCAGAGGGAGAAGGATGAATGAGAGGAGGGACGTGTCAAAACATATTTCGGATCTTTCAGGTAAAACCATTCAACTGTTTTTGACACTGTTATTTTCAGTGCAATGGAATAACAATGATAAACATTTTTGACAGCAGTCTAAATGTATCCCAATCTCACCTGCTTTGATGAGTTATTTCTGAAGAATCCACGAGTACTTGAAAGTTTCTTTACATCAATCTGTTTTAACACAGGTGTGATTGCAAAATTAACCCGTTTATGACATCACAAGTAGGGCTTAGTTGATTTGCCACTCATCACTCTGACACAAATTTAAAAAAACATAGTCACAACCAATCATGTACAAAATCTTTATTACATGTCTCAACGAATTTATCAGCTATATATTAATTGTTTGATTTTTTTTTAACCTAATGTTGACGTTAACATAGTTGGCAACTGTAGTGTGCATGCTTTTAAAGAGACCTTACGCATTGAACACTCACCCCTTACCTACCATATAAAAGGTTACCCATTACCTAATGGTCATGGTACAAATATATATAAAAAAATAACAGAATGGTGTTGTTGGCATTTTAATGATTAAAATGAGTGGTTTTGAAACCCCTTTATTAAATAAGTAAACATAAGTTATTACATTTTTATCACATTTCATAAAAAACTAAAAACTATAACCTTGCCCTAGCTCTGGCCCTTTGTGCTGATATTTTTTTATCCGTTATTGTGATAACGCAATGCCCTTCTTTTCCACAGATGGCTGCGTCACAGATGACAATGATCAGCCTCGCACGTTCTCATTCAACCTCTAGGTGGCAGCATTTCACAGAATCATCCTAGAGTACAGCTGCTCTTTAACAATCAATACAGCAAAACCGGAGCTCGTCATTCACATAACATCATGCATGAATCGAAACATAAAACGGCTCAGTTTCTGACTCCCACTACAGTACACCCCCCCTCCCACCCAGACAATACACTTAAGTTACAATGACCGAATGTGCACCTGCCAACCGAAATGAACTAAGTAACTAACTAACAGAGTTTGGAGATTGTGAAGTTAACCCGGTCAAAGTAAAGGACATCGTAGAAATAAAGGCATAGGATAAAGCTAGGCAACTACTCCATGGAAGAGGTGGATAAGGCCTAATTAAGACAACTCTTCATCCGCGGTAACGTCGGTGATTAAGAACAAAACGTAGACGATTTAGGAATTAATAGAAGCCAATTCGTCAAATCAACCAATCAGGAGAAGTTGAGAGAAGGTAAAAAAAAACAAAAAAAAATGTAATTTCGTGATTAAGTTGGCAGTAATCAGAATAATCAATTATTAGAGCAACACTGTAAAAAATACAAAAAACATAAAAAAAACACCCCAGCAGACAGACAGACAGACAGACAGACATGTGTTAATGCACTTGGATGATGTAGTGAGCCTCTGCAGGTGAATCCAGGTGAGTGGATCGAGCACATGCCCCCGTTTGGCAGACACGGTGGGGCCGCACAGAAGCTCAGAGGTATCGGTGATCATAAAGTCCAAGGCTGCCTCCTCCAAGCCTGCCAACGTCCCAGACGGTGACATCTCCAAGCCGATTGGGCGAGTGTGGCGTCTTGCGACGTCACGTCAACGCTGTCCCCGGCTAGGTCGTCCGCTACGTACATATCATACCGAGGACGGAAATCTAGGCTACCGTCTTTTTTCCGCTTGAAGGTACAAAAACTTCCAAAAGAATTCCAAAGGATACTAGAAAATAAAAATTGAAAAAAAAAGGCTGACAATAAAAAGAGCATTTAATTTGAAGAGGTCATGGTTCATGTTCTCCGCTAAAAGCCTAAGCAGAGCAGCCATGATGTTTTTCTATGACCTCGGTTAACGGATGACCCAGCTGGCTTTATGTGCCGCTGCTCCAGGGCGGATCATAAATGGATGATTCTGGAACCCCAGCGTCAGCGACAGAAAACAGGCCTCGGGCCGTACTTCCAGAGATGAACAGAAAGTGAAAAGACGGGGCCGCCTTCGCACCGGCAACCTCGGCCTGGCCCCGCACCGGCGATGTTCGTCTTGTGCTGTGCTCCGGTAGACGTTGGACTCGTCCGGCTTGAACCGTTTGTAATGATTAATGAGTTCTGGGAGGAAATAAAGTAGAACCCAAAAACTGGGCCATTCAGGGGAACATTCACCTTGTGGTTCTTCCGTGCACGGCTCTGAATGACACAGTCAACCTCGACAGCATCAGCCGTGAGTAACACGAGTCCAAAACGCCAATCACTATGACGCACCTTCTTAACACTACACCAGCGGAGTCGAGGGGTGGGTGGAAATGTGTCGTACCAGAAAGACTGGAACCTAGGGGCTCCCCTCAAAATAGCATCACAGCCCTTAATGTATCGCCACCGAAACACATCCGAGACCCCTCTCATAGACCCCGTTTGGGATTGGCAACACCGATGGCAGACTCCTACCCCCTCTTCTTCGTGGAAAGCGTCCCGATGGTCACAGTGTTCCGTGCGCCGGGGCGCACACTACCACCCTGCCGGCGGCGACGGGGTAGTGCAGGGCTGAACGCTACCTGGAGGGGTCGGCGTGGAGGAGTCTCCGGAACCAGCGGCCCACGGCCAGGTCCGTCCTGAGGACCAGGCCCACTCCCACCAGCAAGAACACGCTGCTCACCAGGAAGCCACACGTCTCGAACATCAGCCTAGCGGTGGGGGGGGAAGCAGAGAAAGGGGGGGTGTAAGGCGGCCATTCACAACCTCTTTTTGGAACGTGACCTCCGTTCCAAACCGCAAGACCCTGCGGCGCACAGTGACGGCTGCTGGTCGGATCATCTGTGTCCTACTCCCCTCCCTCCTGGAAATCGACGGAACCCGTCTCAACCCCGCAAAGCAACCAGCATTGTGGGTGACCCCAGCCAGCCCTCACACAGCCTCTTCAGCCTCCTGCCATCTGGTGGGAAAAAACTGTTTCCCAGTCTGGTGGAGCCGGCACGGAGCTCCGTGCCGGCTCCACCAGACTGGGAAACAGTTTTTTCCCACCAGGCTGTCAGGAAGCTCAACTCGCTCCCCTCTCGCCCCACTCTTTAACCCACATCCAATCTGCCCCAAAGATCCCTGGACCTTTTTTACTTTATTCATATATACCGGTTTGTTTTGCCTACCTTGCACTATTCCAGAGTATTTACCACTATTTAGAATTTATTTATTGTCAATTTTACTTAATTGTACTTATTTCATTTCATGTGGAAGCCGGCGTTCAGTGCCACTGGTAATACACTAAACACACATACACCCCTTTTGAACCCCATTCACATCAATGTCCAACATTTGAATGTACGCACTAAAAGCATCCACCAAGTGGCCTATATGCACAAAGGGAAAAATTGAAAATAGAAGTTGGGGATAAAGAATCTGCAGCCAGTGCAGACATTAATTCAGGACTTTATCTGGGATGCACACATTGAGCCCATCATCATTAAATCCAATGTGCGTACGCGTTAGTCAGCAGATCTCAGCTGTGCATGTGGACGGCATAATCCCTCAGGTGGGGGCACTGTGTTCCAAAGTGATTTATTATCACAGAGATTAAGGTGTGGATATTTATCAGTAGAGGAGGGGGAAAAACACATCAAAGTGCCTGGATATGATGGAGGTTCGGACATAATCAGTATAGCTGGTGAGAAGGCGATAATGTGAGTGCATACATTCATGGCACGGGGATGGCCCCAGTGGGAATCGAACCCCAATACATGGTGGGGGATATAATGGATGTTTACTGAAAATACGTCCGGCTGTACACAACAGCTAGAGCCTCTGATGCACACCACACAGTAGCCGCCTCCTCGTAGAATGACAGGGAATTGCGTCGTTGACGATAAATCCCTCCCTGATGAAAAGCTAATCTCTGACAGGGAGATTGTGCTGGCGACAGACTTTGTGTAGTTCAGTTTTAAGAGATCAATAGTTTATTTAGTTTCCGTCTCTGGGACTGCTGAACTTTCAGATGACACCATTTTATTTTGTTACTAAATAAGGACATTTCAGAGCAGCGATAAGGCGAGAAAAACAACCCTAGCCTATTTAGTCTGTCTTTTACAGTTTGAAGAGCACAGAGGCATCATGAGGAACAGGAAGGTATTCTGATAAATACACACATTCGAGCAGTGTTGCTCAACCTGCGGTACGCGTACCATTGGCGTCAGGGTCTTGCAAGTGGTTTAAGGGATTTTTTTTTTTAGATAGACACATCGACACAATGTAAAAAAATACAGCTCATTGAAAAATAAATATAGAAGAAATATTCTTGAGTAAATGTAGTATTATCGATAGTTAGTTATCATTAAAAAAATGTTGCATTCTTTCATCCGTTTCCTATTTCAATGTCATTGATGGTTCACGAGGATTTCTGTTCAGTAGCGTGGCAGAAGTCCCACCGGCCATAGCCTTCATACAGTAATAATTGTGTACAAATGAGCCGCTGGCACTCTTTGCTCAGCCACTGCATGTGTATTCATCTATTTTATAACAGATTCATGAGGTGGTCTGGGCAAGAACCACTGCATTAGTGGACAGAAGACATGTCAAGTAGGCAATTGGAGTGTGAACCTACTTGTGCACAGCTCGGTCAGCCAAACCACTTTGTACTCGTACATTATTTAACTGCACTCAATCATTTCGTGTACGTCTGTAGTTTCTATGGTTGTGGATATTTAACGTAAAAAGCTAGAAAATAACAAAACAGGTGGTACAAAAAAAACAAACACATGCTTTTTTTGTACCAACAACAATCGACCACCGAAGACGGGTTTGGTGTTAGAGAATCCCTGCACTCATAAAATCGCTCACAAAAACAAGGCTGTGAGCACTCGGCTAATGCACATTAAATGTACATTAGGTGTGGTGTGGCGTTTCGCTTCCAAACGGCACTCATACCCATGTCGCCACCCCGGGCTTAATGCCGGGAGCGGGGTGGGGAGCGGGGAATCCAATAGAGCCACTTACTTGGGTGTAAAGACCTTCCACACCATGAGGTGTCTTCTGAGGACCGCAGCCGCACACACAGAGGCCAGCACCTGAGAATACACACACACACACACACACACACACACACACACACACACACACACACACACACACACACACACACACACACACACACACACACACACACACACACACACACACACACACAGTGAGTATGGAAAGGGTTGCACACAGACTTAACAGAGAGCTACTGACAGCCAGACGGACTCCTAAGTGTAATGCTGTCCCAGACTGGGTACCCCCCGCCCCGTTCTGCCGGCGATTTGAGTTCGCCCTGCAGCACGGTCTGGAGAGGAGCAATACATTTCATTCTGCTACCGATACTCTGTTGCGGGAGCCACCAAGCTGGTTTCTCCCCCTGGCGCGCTATTGGCTGGTTTAACACAATGACGACAGGGAAGCAACGGCAAGCAACCAATTGCGTACAGACATTTGAACTACGCTGGTTGATCACGCCTCTTGTGCTGAAGAAAATGACAGCAGCTTCCCCAGACCAATGTCCAGTCTACGATTGAGCTCGGTATGGCAATAACCAGGCTAATTCTTTCCAGTAAAATTCAAAATGGTCGCTTGGAAGAGGGCATTCAGTGCCACTAGATGCAGGTAGACACTGCATGTCTAACCAAAGAGAGTTGTGGGAAAATGCTAGTAGTATTTCCTCCGTAAATTCCGCCAACATCTCTTTGGGTAAATGAATACAGACCAAAGCTAGGGAAAAGGCTACAAATACGCAGCTCACAAGCTATTCAAAATGATACGACTTGCTAGCCAAATTTGAACATATCACGTGTCAGGGTTTACAGAAGCATACTTGTTTAGTCTTGGTAGCGTGTTTAGCGTGCGTCAGCCCTTGGCGCTGTAATACCTGAACTCCCAGGACGGTGAGGTAGCGGGTGGCCAGCTGCAGGAGAGCAGAGCTGAACTGCTGAGGGTTTTCCCTCAGCCTCATCTCCATCACTGCATCCTCCCCTTCCTCTTGGCCTGCTGCTCCTCCTCCTCCTCCTCCTCCTCCCCCAGCCCCTCCTCTTACCTCACACACCAGAGGCCAGAACAGGAGCAGAGGGCAAGCCACTGGGGGACAAGATACACACAGAGAAAAACATAAGCCTCGAGGTGGGTGGAGGGCATCAGATACTAGGTCATTTAAAGTACGGCATAAAGTAGCAGCCTCTGGTGTTGGGTATATGCATCTCAGCAGCAACCGATACCAGAGCTACAGACATTACATCTAGGGCATTTAGCAGACCCTTTTATCCAAAGCGCCTTACAGTAAGCACCTTTGTCAGAAGAAGGAGAAACAGCAATATATCACTGTCGGTGCGGTGAGGATATTCATAGAACCAGGTGCCAAGCACTAACAATCACTAGGTAAACACATTCCCCGTACAGAACAAAGATAGCTAGGATAAGATGCTACACAACCAAGTACTTTTTATTATTGTTTTTACAAAGTACAATAAGTGCGTACATTAAGTGCCAGGACGTACGACAAACAATAAGTGCATTCATGAGTACATAGAGAGCTACAGAGACGGACTCAGAGACAGATACCTGCGAACAGGATGTGGGAGGAGAAGGTGTTGAGGGCCACCAGGGTGGCGGGCAGCAGGGTGCCGCTGTGGCCCCCGGGGAAGCCCACGAAGGCGGCGCCCCACTGGATGGAGGAGAAGGTGGGCAGGTGACCCGTGGCGTGGAAGAACTGGCTGGAGGCCAGGGCCCACAGCACCAACGGGGTCCAGGGCACGCTGAAGTCTCCTGGAGGGAGAGAGAGGACCGCTCTCACTGGGTGCTCTGATTCAAGTGTTATACATTTAGATTCGTACATCAAATCATTAAGGAATTCAATCTGAAGCTAGCTCAGACTATGACATGAAACCTATGAAACCGAAGCCCAGAGTTTTAGCTAGAGTATTGAGCATTTCCTTAGAAACTAAATAAGAAATGAGTGTTATTAATCGATTAGAATAAAACTCGTCCGTGTAAACACCAGTGTTCCAATTATATAAAAAAGGATAAAATATGTATTCGCGTTTGCAGCCCACAGAAAAAAAATAAACATTGTTATTTTTTCCTTGTTCGATTTTTAACCTTCAGCCTTGGCTCTATACTGTATATTGACTTTCTTCTTCGATCATTACACCCTGTAGTCTCGCTCCACCGTAATCCTTTCAAAGACTTCATTCTAAACCCCGTTCTTTCCCTCTGAACGCCGCCTTACCCGAGTGCACCCCCTGCAGGCCGGCCAGGCTGATGGCGGAGGCGTGGATGTGCAGCAGGGCGGCCATCTCCAGCAGCAGCAGCAGGAAGGACACCGCCATGCCCTCGGGGTGCAGCAGCAGCAGCCCCAGGCCCAGCAGGCCGCACAGCAGCAGCAGGGGAGCGGAGTACACCGTGCCCAGGCCGTAGGCCTCCACGGCGGGCCGCGTGTCCACCTCGCGGCCCGCCGCCAGCTGCTGCTCCGAGTCCTCCAGGGAGCGCCGCATGCGCTGGTAGATCTGCGGGATGAGGTGCTGGAGCTCGGCGTGCGGGCTGATGCCCGTGCTGGCCCGGTAGCGGGGCAGCGGCGGGGGGGCGGCGGTGGCCAAGGCGCGGGACCCCCGGCCGGGCGCGGGGCCCCTGGTCTTCAGGAAGACGGTGAGCGGGTCCGCCCAGAGCAGGGCCGCGGCCAGGCCCAGCAGGGCGTAGAGGGCGCGCGGCAGCGCCACCTGCGCCGCGCCGATCAGCTCCGCCAGGTTGCGGAAGCTGCCCTCGGGCGTGCCGCTCACCGCCCAGTTCAGCCCCAGGCCCACCGCCGCCAGGGGCAGCGCCCAGCGCGCCGCCAGCACCGCGCCGCCCGACGCGTTGAGGTTGCCGTAGTGACGCAGCCAGCGCCGCAGCAGGTGGGTCCAGAGGGCGAGCGCGCCCAGGGACAGCCCGTAGTGCAGGTTCTTCAGGCGGCTGTCCTGCATGCGGGCCAGCGGCGAGAGGAAGGGCGAGGGCGTGCAGGCGCCCTGCTCCTCGCGGCAGGCGTGGAAGGAGAGCGAGAGGTAAGCCCCGCCCACCAGGAGCCCCAGGCAGCCCAGGAGGACGTAGCTCTCGCGGCGCACCAGGGCGGGCGGCGGCGGCGGCGGCAGCAGGCCGGCGGGGGGCTTCTGGGGGTCGTGGGGCGGCGGCAGCAGGTGGCCGTCCCAGTGGAGGCGGAGGGGGACGTAGAGGCCCAGGGAGAGGAGGAGGAAGGTGACCACGCGGCCCTCGGCGATCACGTAGCTGTCGGAGAGCAGCGAGGCGCAGCGCAGGCCGGCCACCAGCAGGGGGGGCAGCAGGAGGTGGGCCGAGCCGCTCCAGTGCTTGGCTTCCACCTGGGAGACGGGAAAGAACGAGGTGGGGTTAACACAGGCACGCAGAAACACACACACACACACACACACACACACACACACACACACACACACACACACACACACACACACACACACACACACACACACACACACACACACACACACACACACACACACACACACACAAAATGGAGAACTCTCTTCAACGCAGACCCTTTTATTCCCCATCATTTGGGGTCTTTAGGGACTAATGTGGACCACTGTTCTGAGTTATCCAGTATTGAGCGAGACTGCTTCAGCCATAATCCGCCAAAAAGAGTGTAATCCTTTGGAGCGATAGCGCGCCGTAGTAAATCCCACCGTGTATTTGCTGCCGACAGGCTCTGAATATATTTTATCATAACGGAATGGATCTCAGGGGCAAATGCAAGCACCTTCAGTGGAGGTAGGGGCGTAGTTAGTACATATCAGCCCTAGCCAAGGATAACGTCTGCAGCCTTCTCGCTGAGCACTGCACTCAGTTCAATCATTTCATTCATTGTCTACATTTGTCCCTCAGAACCAAAATGATCGGAAAATAGGGTCAAAGCTGAAGAACCCAGACGTTTGCCTTTAAAATATATATTCAAACGCACAGTATAACACAGGGTCTGTGTGGACATTTAAATGCTCGCGACAAGGCACGGTTCGAAAACGTAACAAAAATAAACCAGAGAATATCAAGCCATTGAAATATACACTACAAGTCAAAAGTTTGGGGACACTTGGAAATGTCCTTATTTTTTAAAGAAAGCACCGTTTTTTTTCAATGAAGATAACTAATAATTAATCTGAAATACACTCTTCTTGACATAGTTAATCTGGTAAATGACTACTTTAGCTGGAAACGGCTGATTTTTTATGGAATATCTACATAGGTGAACAGAGGCCCATTTCCATCAACCATCACGCCTGTGTTGGAATGGAACATTGTTTAGCTAACCGTGTTAAAAGGCTCATCAACTGGTTTAGCACAGCTGCAAACTGTTGAATAGAAGTGGGAGTTTTCATGGAAAACATGAAATGGTCTGGTTGACCCGAACTTTTGATCAGCAATGTATATAAAAGAAGGGATCAACAGAAATGGCCCGACATCCCATAACCTGGCGTTACCTTGGCTCCCACCCAGCGGCGGACGCCCCTCAGCATCACCAGCTCCGACACCAAGACGGCGGGCGCCACGCACCACGTCAGCTCCACGCTGCCCCGGGTGAACGCCTGGCCGGCCGCCGCCGCCGCCGCCACCACCGCCGCCGTCGCCACGGGGACCGTCAGCAGGCCCCGCCCCCCGGCGCCCAGCGCCCCGGAGGCCTGAGACACCATGAAGCAGAGCAGGCACGCCAGCGCCAGGATCACCAGGCCGGCCGCCATCTTGTGGGGGTTGAAGCGGGCCCAGGTGGCGCGGCAGGTCTCGCGGACGGCGGTGAGGTAAGCCTGCGTGGGAGGGGGGGGGGGGGGGGGTTTGCAATGTGGTTGTTTCTGCCTTCTGATGAAAGAAGCTCTTTTTGGATTTGGAGCTGAATGTTACCAACATGCTTTTTCAAATTCACATTTTTTGAGCTCTTGAAAGCGACGGAGCACCGCCAATTTGTCCTTTCAAAGCTTAAAACCATTCCGTAATACCAGGTTAACAGATGTTTCCTCTAAGAGTATACGAGTTTGGAAATTCTAGAGAAACGTTTAAATAACGCTTTACACTTTAACCGTTCGATTTTCGTCTACCAAAATAATCGTAATTATATTTAGTCAACTAAAACTAGAATGCAACCAAAACAATACAGATTACTAGAATCTAATTGCATTTTTGTCAGAAGATTATGAATAAAACTAAATCAAAACTTGCTGTCAAAGTTAACACTGGCCAGAGGTCAACAAAAAAACGAGTTTGGTGCCGGTGTGAAGCCCCAGAATTCGGTACAACGTTCCTACCTGCATGGACTCCACCAGCTCCTGTCTGGAGGCGGGGCTGGAGGCGGGGCTAGAGGCCAGGTAGGCGCTGGAGAGGCGGGAGAAGTGGGCCTGGAGCGCGGCAAGGCTCTCAGGGGGGATGTCCCGCGCCATGCTGGAGTACGTCTCCAGGAAACGGTTCACCTGGGACACACAAACAATGCATCAACAACAAACAAATTAACAACTCGTAAACAACACATATGAAAGGTTTCCCAACATGAACGCTTAAGTACATCTCACCTTAACTAATTCATGATAAAGATGCTTGATTATTCCGGATTTATCTGACAGCTTCATCAGAAGTGACTCAGTGAATTCAGACACACGCGATTAAGGCTCTGGATCTCGGTTGCCTAAAGGTAGTCTTTGACTGAATTAGGGATCAAAACCCAAAACCTCTACTGCTGGGAATCTAACACCTCTTGCCTCGAGTATCCATATTCATCCTAATGATATTTATTCTGATCTTCTTCAGAATATTTGGCACGGACTGTGTGCAAGTGTTCAGAAGGTAATTAAAAGGCGGACCTTTCCAACCCATTCCCCCGTCCTGCCCTACCTGCTTCACGTTGACCCACAGCGCCTCCAGCTGGCTGAGGCCAGCCACTGCACCCTGCACCTGGGCCTCAGGGAACAGAGGCAGCAGAACCTGACCCACGTTGCTATAAGGGATGGGCGCCCCTAGCAACAGGGCCAGGGTGGGCACCAGGTCTGTCTGAGGAACCACCTCTGGTTCACTCTGTAGGGAGAGAGAGACAGTGGAAGTTAGCAACACCTCAACTCAAAAATGAAATACATATATTTCGTTCTGTGAAGGCAACCGCATATGTAATATTAAATTGAAATGATAAAATAAAATAAGATTGTGTCTTTGGATAATTTCCATGATTAAAGTTATGAGTACTTCATCACAGTTCCAATCTAAGAGGGCTTTACAAGCCCCACATTAAACAACACCCCCTTACCTGAAGTCCTCCAAAAAGACTTAAAGCTGAAGCTCCCTAAACCCAGAGGTTCTTTGGCTTGCTCTTTTGGGGGCTGGGGTTAGGGGTATGTCCCCTGCATGTATAAGGCTGGCCTATGAAGCCCTTTGAGACTAACTGTGATGAAGGGCTATACCGACAAAGTGACCGTGACTTGTAACACGGTGGACGAACGCGTCCCCCAAAATGAGACAGATTAGCTTAGCGTCGGCGCCGGGCCGGTCCTGACCTGGGAGGGCGGGCCGGGGAAGAGGGGCGTGGGGCTGTAGAGGAAGAGCGCCGCGTCCGTCTCCTTCTGGCTATCCCCCCCGTGGTCTCCGGTGTCCGTCATGCCGTGGTCGCCCATCACCACCAGCAGGGTGTCGTTCTGCAGCCGCTCCATCACCGCCCTGCCACGGGACGCACAGCGGGACAGGGGTGAGGGCGGAGGGGGACGTCTCCACCAGGGGTGGGTACCTACACCCATCATCTCACCTCCGTCGCGGGGGCAGCAGCTCTAGCAGGCGGCCCCCAGACTTCCCCTTTCCCGGGCCACATTGACCAGCTCTGACGGGGGGATCCCGAAGTGTTCCCAGGCCAGTGTGGAGATATAATCTCTCCCCCTAGTCCTGAGTCTCCCCGAGGTCCTCTCCCCGCTGGGCGTGCCTGGATCACCTCCCTAGGGAGGCGCCCAGGGGGCATCCTGACCAGATGAACCACCTCAACTGACTCCTTTCTAAGCAGAGGAGCAGCGGCTCTAATAAGAGTTCCACAAGGAGGGCTGAGCCTCTGGGCCTAACTCAAAGGGAGACGCCAGCCACCCTCCTGAGAAAACCCATTTTCTCAGGAGGCTCTTGATCCTGCACCTGCACTGACGCTTCAATATTAGAAATCTGGTTGCATCGTGGACTTCAATGTTTCGATGCAAACCAAATATAGGAGATATATTTATATTTGGTTAGATATTAAATGACAGTGTACATCAGGAGAACAATAAAAGTATACAACTCAAATTGGAATAACTACGTATGATTCAAAGTTCTGAAAAGTACAACTATACAATGTGCAGGGCAGCCAGTCAGACTGCCTGTTTGTGGAGCCCTAGCAGAAGCGACTAACATGTAGTTCTACTAACGGCCTTTGGGCAGAGTGCTGCAGAAAGACATATAATAACTCAATGAGAGAATTCTGAGGCTGGTCCATCTCTACAGTATGTATTTTGAGAGCTCCAGGGTGACAGTTTTATTCAATTTAAAGGGGACATATTATGAAAGCAACACTTCTCCTGGGATTTGGGGTATTTTTTTGGGACTCAGGTGCTCCTACACGCATACAAACTTTGAAAAGTCTGTACATGATCTTGAGATATGTGAGATATGCATTTCTGAAAGTACCCCGCCTACAGTTACCGAACGAGCGAGTCCGTTTCGGCGCCCCCTCCTACGTAGGAAGGGGGCACAGTTGATTATTACCTCCCACTTCCCCACTCCCCTCCAATCAGAGCATAGCTAAGATTTTGTGGACCAGCGGACGAGCAGCTCCGGCGGGGGGGGGGGACCTCGGCGGCAGCCCTGCACAGCTGAGCTCCGGGAGTACAATCCCTTTCTCTGCCGGACTGCCGCAAGATTTTGTAACCCCTAACTTCTCCCTAATGACAAACATCACAACAAATCGCTTCGGTTCACTGTGACTTTCTAAAGGACATGGCGTGAGGACGTGACACACGGCTGGGGTTCTCTCACCTTATCACCCCGTCCATCTGAGTGAGCTTTTGGCCCATGGCTGGGTGGTCCGGACCGAAGCGGTGCCCACAGTGGTCCACGCCCAGGAAATGCGCCACCAGGACGTCCCAGTCGTCCCCCACCACTGGAGGAAGAAGAGGAGGAGGAGGGGGGGAGGAGAGAGGAAGACGAGGGGGAGGTGGAGCAAGGAAGAGGAGGTGGAGAGGGGAAGATGAGGGGGCGGGGGGGTGGACCGAGGAAGAGGAAGGGGAGAATGAAGAGGGAGGAGGATTTGGTAAGAGGATAAAGAGGAAAGGATGGGTGAGAGGGGGGGGGGGGTCAAGGAGTAAGGAAGATAAGGTTTGTTTTCTTACCCACTCACTCAACATATTCACTTTAATTCCAGATCAAATTAATAATAGTAAACAACATAAAACCTATATGTACCAATTTTAAACGTTTGTGGTAGGTCCCTTTGGGCTGAGAATCTGCTCTACACGGTTTTGGATAAAAAAACATTAGCGTTTATTTTTTTTATAATTGAATGTTCTTTACATTTTAACTTCTACGTGGCTTCATTTCCCCTGGGCTGCTAGGACACATTGCCTGAAGCTGGTTTGGTATTTCCCTGGGGTCTAACTATACCATGGTAACCCATCACTGGTGACCAGTCACTCGAGGCTCCACCTACTGGTGGAGTAGAGGTGTTGCAGGATGCCGTTGTCCACGGTGTGGAGGTCCTTCACGTTGAAGGAGGGGAAGGGCAGGGAGCGCTGGAACTTCTTGGGGAAGAGGCTCTCCCAGGTGTCGTCGCCCATAAACACCAGACGTTTCCCTATGAGGACGGAGACCACAGGAGATGTAGTTACATATCTATTATTTATATGTCAACCACATTGAAAACTTTATTGTAACTTTGATCTCATCCGTGAAATTCTTATTTTATGTCCTAGCAATAAAGTGGCCATCTAATCTATTGATACGGTACAATCAAAATAGATGAAGTTTGAACATACAAGGCAGTATGTAGTAATATGTATTAATGCTCAAGGTAATAAAAAAAGTCTGACAGAATAAATAACCTAAATCCTATAATTTATAACACAACTCACACAACAAAGGGTTTTCCATTTTGGTGATTTCCACCTTTTCATTCAATTTGTATTTTATTACTATTATATATAATTTATTGAGAATGCAATAAATTACATATCATATTAAACCTATACCTTTCAATAAGAACAGTAAGGATTTCTCTTTTATTTAAACACTCAGAAAACTCACCTATCTGCCCAAACTGGTGGATAATGTTGTCCTCCAGGATGGCACTGGAGGCAAAGTTGTTCCCCACGTCGATGAAGGTGGGCAGGGAGCCCGTGGTGAAGCCCTTGATCCGCTGCATGGTGGTGGTGGGGGGGTCCGCGCGGAAGGGGTACAGCCGGCTGTGGGTGGGCCTCAGCGAGGTCGTCTCCTCCAGCACCGGCAGCTTGTTCTCGTAGGGCCGTGGCGTCTTGTTGGCGGGGTCGTAGCGGGCGAAGTCGATCTTCAGGGCATCGACGATGAGCAGCAGGGTCCTCTTGAAGCGCGGCTTGGCCCCGCAGAAGTCCCTCTGCTGCCCGCCGGGCTGGAGCACGTCGTCGCAGGCGCTGGTCCGGTTCACCTCCAGTCTCACCAGGAGGAAGCCACTCACAAACAGGTAGATGCCCACGTAGAACAGGGCGCACAGCCACAGGAGCAGGCAGAGAATGGGGAGCCTCTTCATCCTGAACCGAGGGGGACAGATACTCGTCTTAGGCTGATGTCAAAGAGGTCATCATATGGCATCAAGACAAGATCGCATACCACTTATCAATCCTGTCAGGGGAATTCAGGGGTAGAAAATGACAGAAAGAGATAACAGTACAAGTTGACGCATAATAAGCAACAATAAGATAACATGGTGTACATCATATAATTAATTGAGCACATTGTAGAGCTGGCTCCACTCTCTCTGTGACTATTACAATAATGATTGCCTTTTGACACTGATCCTCTCACCTCCTATGTGTCCTTTGTGACCGATATAGATTTTAATACGTTTAAGAATTTACTGTATATATTGTTATCTGGGTTCTTCATATATATATATATATGGAGACTCAGAATTTAATCTCATCCTTGTATTGAACAACATATGGACTAGAGCTGAATGGGAAAGGTCACTGGGGATCCAATACAGCCTTCTAGATACAAGTACCTTTTTGATTATTATTCATTTATTGTAACATAATATAAACGTATAACCGCAAGAATAGAATGAATGAATGAATGAATGAATGAATGAATGAATGAAGGCAAATAACGTGACAGGTTAATAATGGCATGTTGTAACCAGTGTCGGGTCAGTATTCGGGTTAATTCATTAAAAAGATCAAACGGTGACATTATACGACTTAAAATGCTTATATGACAATATAAATTGAGTTAGGCTGCTGAAAAGACACAGACTTTGAGCAGAGTAGCGCCGTTAGCACCTAGCTTACTACCTGGTGGGTGACTGACCTTGTAGCGCTCCTTCAAGTCCTCTCTCGGCCGGGTCAGGGTGTGAGTGTGTGTGTTCACAACACCAGGTGAGCGTACAGGTGCCTCAGGTAAACAGAGGGCGTTATCGCACCCCCGCCTGCCTTCATTGGGACTCCCGGTACAATGAGATTGGGTAGCTTGGAAGTAGCTAGGAACCGGAACACATGGATTGTGGAACTCGGGAGGAACTTTCTACACGGACACTTTTTGCGGTAACACCGGCGTGCTTCCTGACGCATGCGCAAAAGCATGTTTCTAATTAAAAAGTCCATGATTGTTAAATCTATAGGGTAGGTCACTTTGGCCTGATAATCTACTCAAGTTTTTGGATAAAATAAATGATAGGGTATTTATTTATAATTTTTACTACATTCTACTGGTCTTTATTTCCACTGGGTTGCTAGTAAATGTTGCCAGATTGAGCCGATTGGTCGGAAAATCTGGCCCAATCTGGCAACACTGTTGCTAGGACACACAGGGGTCATTGCAAGGCTCTTTGAATGGCCTGATCACATACAGGCAAAGCCGGTTTTCACATTCCAAATGTGTCACTCACATAAACCCTGCCCATTACACATTTGATGAGGGTTACAAAAACCTAATCCTTCAAGTAATTTAAGCCTCTATGAAAATGTAGATCTTAATAATGTTCTGAAGACAAAATTGTATTAGATTTTGTATACGTTTTTATAAGGATTCATTTTGGTTTTTTAATACATGAATACAGAGGTAAAAACAACAAACTGACAACAAAACCCCCCCATTAATGTGAGCGGTATCAAAAAATTCTGTAAAATAATAGGTTTGAAAAATATGACAGAGCAGAACAGCGACTGGGGACTCTTGGATCTTGTCAGATTAGATCCCTTGTTTTTCATTAACTAATATTTCCATGTTGATGAACAACCAGAGGGGGTCAACGCCTTACAAGGCTTTCAACGTTATTCTTCATGATTGTCCACCTTCCCCCTATAGTGCAGCATGTGCGCTATTTAAATGCGCAAAATAACTGTGAAGCAAGGTGTTCATTCCCAGGCCAGCAGGAAGGCAGAACTCTCCAACCTCCGACAACAACAGGTAATTAACAAACTAACACAACTGAAAACCAGACGGAGCTCCTCACACAGACGGGTGCGTGCTTCACATTAGGTGCCTTTTCAGAAAATGTTCTGGAAACTTTAGCCACCGGCTCATGGAGCAGCCTTTTGCCTTCTTTGGGCCCCGGCCTGGAGCTGTGGCTCCCTTCCCCCCCTCTGGGTCGGGGATGCTGTGGTGGGTCCCAGGGGGAGGGGGCACTACTGGGAGGACATGGAGGGGGATGGGGGTGCTTCGCTCTGTTTCTCTGAGGTCCCTGAGGACAGGGCCTCCAGACGGCCGCTGGGCTTGGCCAGGGTGCTGTAGATGGACATCGCCTGGACGCAGAGCGGAAAGAGGAAGGAAAACAAACGTCAGCAAAATTCAAAGTCTTTTTTTCACACTTTTCCCACCAAAAGCTCAGACATTCCCGTCAGGTCAGTTGTGACCCAGGAGCGTCCGATTCACCAGAGCGTGGTCGGTGTCATTATGGATCTGCGGTGGGCGTCCATCACAATGTTGGACAGATGAGACGCTGCATTATGACACACATTTCCAGCAGTGGGGAACTTTTTTTGTGTCAGCTTCCCAAATTAGCCAACCACCCTCTGGATGCGGTAATAATCTGTATTTAAGTACACATTTTCAACGACACACACTTGTGTTGTGTGGAAGCCGGAATTCAGTGCCACTGGTAAGACACTAGCTGCAGGTTTAGACTGCATGCCTAACCAAAGGAGAGTGGTGGAAAAATAGTAGTATTTCCTCTGTATATTCACAGCGAACCTTTCCTTGAGTGGCAGCAGCAGCACACACACACACACACACACACACACACACACACACACACACACACACACACACACACACAGTACCTGCGTGACCATGCCGGTGATGTCGCTGGTGTTGGCGGGCAGCAGCAAGGTGTTGGACTCCTTGGCGAGGTTGGAGAACGCCGCAACGTACTGCTCCGCCACGCTCAGAGAGGCGGCCGCGCCCCCGTTCTGACCGCAACAAGAACACCACGGTCAACACGTCTCAATGCAGGGACGCTTCTAGCCAAAGCGACTTACAATTGAGTACATTTGTCAGAAGAAGGAACACAATATATCGCTGTCAGTACTGTAAGGACGTTCAAAGAAAGCAGTAACAATTGTAGGTTAACCCATTACCTGTTTACAACAAGATAGCTAGGATAAGATGCTACACAACCAAGTACTTTATTCATTTCTTTAATTTTGTAGAAATATAGATGCAAAGATAAACAGGATTGACTTTTAAGGTCATCCTTATTGATGGTATTTAGGTGAAGATGAGGGCTGTTGGTTAGGGAGTCGGTGTGTGGGTGCAGGGGGATTACCTGCTCAGCCAGGGCTTCTGAGAGCAGTTTGATGGCTCTGGATTTAGCCTCAGCCTTTGCCAAGATGGCCTGAGCCTCACCTGAAAGGCCATCACAGCAAAACACATTACAGTATATCACAGCATATTATACAACACTTACACCACATATTTAATTCAATTTCCCATCAAGCTTAAGATTTTCATTAAGATTTTATTTGTAGGCTGAATAAAATCAGGAATACGTTACGGTCAGAAGTTAGTTACTGCATACTTGGGTACCAGATTTGCACTCTAGTCATTTAAAAATAATAATTAAGATGATACTTTTACGAAAAGCAACATGCATTGAATTTTGAAGCTGTTAGGGGTCAATACTGCTTGCTCTACGGGTAGAACATTTGAGCTCAAACCCAGTGCCTCTCAGATGGGAGTCATACACACTACCATCCATGTACGTGCATATGCTGAAGCTCTGTGTGCCTCTGTCAACCATGTTCCTACCGGCGGCCTGGTTGATCTGCTCCGCCTTCTCTCCCTCGGAGGCCAGGATCTGGGACTGCTTGCAGCCCTCGGCCACGTTGATGGCTGCCTCCCGCTGGCCCTCAGACTCCAGCACCGTGGCCCTCTTCCTGCGCTCCGCCTCCACCTGCACCCAGCAGACCACACTGAGCAACCATCCCAGGTGACACGCAGCGTCCTGAGAACGTCTTCTCCCAGTGAGGAAGGGGTTTCACTTTTAGCACCCGTTAACGAGCCGGTGGACACGCGGGCATTGGGGATGTTTTTTTATGTTTTTATTCTGATCTATTGTAGGGAGGGGAAAAGCTCACGGATTGTATGAATAAACATATAAAAGGAGGAACAAACTATGGCAAATGGGTCACAAACAAGAGCTGGAAACCCATTGGCTGCGGAGATCATTCAAAGGACTGCCCGCGGGGTTCAGCCAAGTGTCGAACTCTACAGTCTCCATGAACCAAATATTATGAAATCCCGGACCTCAGCCGAGGGTGCGTACAGCCAAGGTTTGAGCATCGCTGGAAACTATAGCACAGCTATATGGCGATACATCAAATTGAATGATTTGCACAGTTTACCCAATTCGCAAAATTTCAATGAAATTGAAATTGCACTAGCACTATTTATGAGGCTTCATGAAAAACACACAAACACACACTGTTTTGGATGACATATCCTCAACTCTATCATTTGATGTTCCATCAACTGTAGCTCTACTTTCCCCAAACTTTTAGATTCACACCTGTCCAATTTGATATATATTTACAGAACAGTAAAGAACATTTAGGTTGCTTAAAGGTGACACATTAACCCATTGGTGATGACAGAAGAGGCCAATTTTCAAAACAGCTTGTAGCGGCTGATAATACTCACACCTGGTGGTACAATATGTCACCTTTAAAATATGAAACCATCTGTAGCTACAGTGACGGATACATCTCGACAGCTATATCCATCTCCCTCTTTATCTCGAGCAGAGTATAAGCCACATAAAGAGCAGTGTGAGGAGGTTCTTGCCTGCATCTGCATGGACTCTTTGACGCGTGGGGGGACGTGGATGTCCTTGATCTCGTAGCGGAGGCATTTGATGCCCCAGTCTTCTGCTGCCTGGTTGATGGAGTTCACGATGTTGTGGTTCAGACTCTCCCTCTCCTGGAAATAATACAATCGTTGGGAGTGTAAATGGACTGCATTTATATAGCGCTTTTCTAACCAGTGAACACTCAAAGCACGTTAGATTACTGCAAAACATTCACCCATTCGTGCACACACTCGCACAACGATGGCGGTGTCAACCATGCAAGGCGACAGCCAGCTCGTCGGGAGAAGTTAGGGTGAGGCGTCTTGCTCAGGGCCATGCAGGCTGAACCGCTTTAGTAATTAATTTGTGCCTACCTCAATAAGGATCCTAATTGCCCCTGGGGCCAAAGAAATTGTGCAATAGTACTTCTGATCATGAGCCATGGTGTGATACAGCGTTTGTTTGCGTGTGAATTGCACTGTTTCTTGTATGTTGTATGATATATGTGGCCTGTGTCCTATATGTATGCATTGTCTGCATTTGTATGGTTATTTATAGTATGTAAAGCCGCTATATGTGACAGCATTGGAGTCCAAGACAAATTTCCCTCCAAGGATAATAAAGTGTATCTTATCTTATACCGCGACACACACTTTGAGCTGGGGATCAAACTATCACCCTTCTGGTTACTAGCCAACCGCTCTACCTCCAGAGCAACTGCCCCCCCTAGGGTGACTCCATATGTTCACGTGCATGCTAATGATCTTAGTCGGGACTCGGGGTATGGCGGTCCTTTCAGTTAGCTTCTATTGAGACACTGTGTAGCAGGGTGGGTCATGTCCTACCCTGAATACTTTGTCCAGGGTGAGCTTGCCCAGTTCAGAGCGCATGGTGGTCTGTGCCAGTTGGGTCACGGCATATTCCGGGTCTTCTACACCGTAACTAGCCTGGAAAAGGAGAACACTTTAAAAGCCGCGTTTCATTTCCCAAGAAATACCTACAGTACAATAAAGCATGAAATGGTAATAATGAATAAATGCTAGTTATGACTATATTTATTTGATTCTGTAAACATTTTCGAAATGAAAAACTGAGCGTACCTTTAATGGGTCCAGGATCCTCAGATACAGCACTCCATCAATCTGCAGAGTGACGTTATCTGGACGGAGGAAAGAAGGGTTTTTGGTCCATTCAGGTCTAAACTCAAGGAAAAATTAACGCGCGAAGAGCAGGACGAAGTGAAGTGCGCTGACCTAGGGACACAGCAGACTGCTCTGGGACATCGATGACGATTTCCTTGAGACTCTGTACGTAGCGGATCCGGTCCAGGATGGGAATGAGGAAGTTTAAACCCTGTAGGAAGTAAAGGACCGGCGAAAATGTGTTACATAACTTTCTTCGAATATGTTCATAAGGATTTTATGGAGAGTGAGAGAGTGACTAAAGAGAGACAATAAATGGACTGCATTTATACAGTGCTTTTCTAACCAACTCAAAGTGCTATACAATATTGTCTAACATTCACACACACATTCACGAATTCAATGCCATATTAAGTTACCATATTAAGCGCTATATAAATTTCATTTATTATTATTATTATTATTATTATTATTATTATTATTATTATAATGCACACATTCACACACCGACTATGGTGACAAGGCACAGCCAGCTCATCAGGAGCAATCAGGGTGAGGTTTAGGGACACCTCGACACTAAGCGAGGAGGAGCCGGAGATCGAAATAGCAACCTTCCGGTTACCAGTCAACCCGCTCTACCTCCTGAGCCAAATGCCGCCCCCTTACTAAATTTGACTGAAGAAGAGGGGCAATGACCGACGGGTGCCATAGAACGGCGGTTACCTGTTTGCTACGAGGAGTATCAACTGTGGTGAGGGCACTAGCACGTTGAGCCATTGAGCTGATCAAACAGTAAAGGATGACATCCTACCGGTTCTAGTATTCGGTGGAAGCGGCCCATCCTCTCGACCACCCAGGCCTCCTGTTGGGGGACGAACAGCACCACCGTGTTCATGGGCAGGCTGGAAGCCCATCGCTGCTGGGCCGGAGCCAGCCGCAGCCTCTGGTTGGTCAGCTGGGTGTTCTGGTGGGTGGGACATCACATTATTTACAATACACGTGTTTAAGAGCGCTTTTTGTGCAATTCGTCAATGAAAAAGTGCTTGCTAAGGGAAACAACACATCACGGGAAAAAAAATTAACAAAATGACAAAACTCTGTAATAAAAAAAATAAAACACGCAATCCGCTACTGTCCAATCTCAGATCCATCAGTCCTATGTTGTAGTAGAACTTCTGGTGCGAGACAGCAGAGAGCCTGGGATGGAAACCATCAACGGAACGGGGCGAGATAGAACCTGTCACCTGTTCCTCATCAGCATGAGGAGATGAAGCTTTCAGGAGGGGATTTCATTGGCCAGTCTTCACTGTGTTGATTGGCTACCTTTACCAGACATTTAATGTGTGTTTATCAGAGCTGGTCGAGTTTTGTACAGCCAAATGTGCACCGACAGGTCAAACCAGATTTGAGCCTGTCTGCTATCAGACTTTGGATCATTTTAGATGGTTTGTGAAATTAACTACTGTCGTATGAAATTAGGCTTGGACAATTCACACTAAAGATGGTTTTGCACTCAAACTTTAAACATAACAGAACAGTTTTATATAATGTGACCTTCTGAAGGTTTGGGATGGTTGGTTCACACTCATTTCACCAATACATCATATCAAACTCACATTAGACTTGTCATTCCACGCACCGATCTTAGGAAAGATTGCTTTTAACTGTTATGCTCTTGAGATAGAATAGACTTCAGGACTCACTAAAACTGGAGCGATTGGTCCTAATTGAGACGTTGAATGGGATGATTGTACTCGCTTTTAATAAGGATTGCTCGTGTTGCAAATCGCTTTCTTAATTGTCCCATTGTATTATTGATATGTATTGAAACGATATTCTGGTTGTTTGACCGACTGTTTATACATATATTTTATATTCGTTTTTTAGTTTTTATTTGTATGTTGCAATCAGGGCGTCATTGAAAAAGAGAACCTGCTATCATTGGCCTTCCCTGAATAAATAAAGGTTAAATAAACATGCTACCACAATCAGAAGCAAGGAGATCATAAATAGAGACATCAATGACTTTAGAAACTATTGTGTCCACTGTACGGACATATTATACAAGTGTGTTCAGTCATGGTATATACACCGTCCACCACTTTTAAAAGGTAAAGGTATCGTGAATGCTACTCTAAAATGACATTTGACCAGCTACGTTTACTACTTTATC
Source organism: Gadus chalcogrammus (assembly GCF_026213295.1). Lineage (NCBI taxonomy): Eukaryota > Metazoa > Chordata > Actinopteri > Gadiformes > Gadidae > Gadus > Gadus chalcogrammus. The sequence continues at coordinate 4,881,165 of NC_079430.1, read as the reverse complement.
ACATAAAGTAAAGCAGAGTCAACGTTACCTTCAGGAGGGCGCCGCCGCTCCGCAGCACTGTTCGTAGCATGGTTCACTAATTGGTTTTAGTATACGTTATCCAAAGAAGTGAAACTAAACACAAGTCCAGTGGTTGAATTCTACAGTGAAGTGCAGGTGATGGGGACCGGAAGTGAATATTACATCAGCGGTGCACCGCTTACGCGAAACCCGGGTAGGAACTATAGACAGGCGCCTGGAGATCCGGGAGCGTCAATTCGCTCCTCGTTTTTTTTTCTTTTTTTACTTTCAGTGAACTTTAGAGCAGGCAGTGGATAATTCGTATTTTATACATTTCCTTAATCATACTATATTATATATAATACTTTTTTATATTATATATTATATAAAATAGTATTATTATTATAAGTCCAGGAACAGTTGATTAGGGGTTAGAAATAATATAACAATCTATCAAGTCCAGTGTGACTTGAACCGCATACATTGACCTTTAACCTCATGTGGATGCTATTGATTTATTCATCTTAATTTATTCTTTCTCATTTGGATGTGGGTGGGCCAGGCCAAGTGGCCAAGTCCAATATCCCAAAATAATTTGACCAGCTGAAGAGGTAACCAAGTTTAGGGGTTCGCCCCCAGAAGAAACCCACACATTTAAATAAGCCAATATTTAACAGATATTTGTTTGAATGTACAAATAAAAATATCTATAAGCTTAGGTGTTCTGTGCAGTGACAACTTATAAACACAAGGAGTTGCTAGTTTTCCAAGTTGCATTTCGTGTGTGCGTGTGTGTGTGTGTGTGTGTGTGTGTGTGTGTGTGTGTGTGTGTGTGTGTGTGTGTGTGTGTGTGTGTGTGTGTGTGTGTGTGTGTGTGTGCGTGTGCGTGTGTGTGTGTGTGTGTGCGTGTGTGTGTGTGTGTGTGTGTGTGTGTGTGTGTGTGTGTGTGTGTGTGTGTGGGGGGGGGGGGGGGGGGTTGTCTATGATTTATTTTATGTAACCCAATTCAGAACAAAATAAAACACTTTAACTTATCAACCACTTCGTTCGTCCAATTTTCTCTTATTCAGACTTCCAATTTCAGACTATTTTCTCCAACACTGCGTGACGTCACCACATGTTCCATCAACCTGTAGGTCGGGGAACGACCGCTGATTGGTCCGAGGCGTCTGAGAGGGGCCCGCCCTATACTCAGCCAAAACACGCACGCTCATTGGCCTAGTCAGACGTTCATTACCATCAGACCGTAAGCGCCGCCTCCTCGCCGGCGTCTCCTCAGGTGCGTTTAGTTTGATCATGGCGGGGCCGCGGCAGGGGGCACCTGCTCTCTGCCCAGACACTACTTGAGAAGCGGCTGTAAATGAAAACAAGTCGACGCCAAGAAGAGGACAAAAGTGGACCACCGCAGAGACAGTTTACGAACTAGGATGTCAGCGCACAGTTTATGTTTTCTCGGTCCTCTCCGTGATTTGTGAAACTACTGGATTTGTCGCTCCTGATCTCCTGTCATGTCGTTACTGTGCGTCAGAGGTAAGCAACCACTTTTTGCATTCGGACGCAAAGTGCATCATTCATCTGTTTAAGATTGTAGGTTTTAATGAGTTCACTATAAACTACCTGTAGGGTGTATTGGTGACAGAATGAGCGTCTACAGACAGTTTGTCCCTCAGGGAGTTGGAGCAGGGAGCCTCTGATTTGACCTGCTGTCAAGAGCGGACAGTGTCTGTTTGTGTTTGCGCTGGTTGTGATTATTTGTGTTTGAACTGTAGTGTTTATTCCGTGCCGCCAGCTGTTAACCATAGATAACATTTGGTCACAATTTCTTTAACATTTTCTTTGTTTATCTGACGATTTTAGAGCATCTAGTCACTTCAGAAATGGGTGGTGAATGTCAATCCAATTAAGAATTCTGACAGCATTAAATGAAAACACATCAAAACAAGTACGAAGGGTCAGTAAAAATGTATCCATCCGCAATTTTTTATTTTAAACTGTTTTGCAAAAGGTGCTTAATATTGTCCCCTGTGGGTTGCCTCAAATAACCACTTACCACATCAAAAACTTAACTTTTGATGATATAATACACAAATATGTGAAAAATAGGAAATCGTGATGCATCATACTATTTTATAATTCAAGTAATGAGACTATATCAATCATCAACACTTGTAGTTATACATATACACATCTGTTGAATAAGAACCTTTTCTTTATTTTGTACACTCTCAAGTCCTACAGTTTGTGTTTGTCATCAATACCACAACATTGCATTGATATTAATAATGCACTTTATTTTAGGCCTTATTTTGTTGAAATGGAAGGTATGTTTTTGTTGTCTAACTAGGCGCAGACTAGAAATGTAATCACTCAACAAATAAACCGATTTCCACAAACTAGTGTGAACCCAGAACTTTGTAAGTTTTCATGGTGTGACAGACAGACAGACTGTTGGTCAATAGAAACAGTCGCTATATAAGAAATGTGTAGGTGAGTCTATACTCAGCCTGCCCATGTTGTTTATTTCTTGCTGGTTGGAAAAAAGGGCTCTTCCCCATGGCAACTTGTGTGTTTGCTGTTGATCGATGCAGGGTTGAATGCTTCTCGTGTGTAGACCCTGTGATCCCTACATGACACCACCTCACCATATTCACCCCCCCTACCATCTCCCTCTCCCCATCACGCTTCCACCAACCCAACTTCTCTCTCCCCAACACCACCGCCATTTCCCTCACTGCCCGCTCAGCCACCACCACCACCACCACCACCACCACCACCATCTCCCCCAACACCCCTACCTACTACCATCTCCCCCACCACCACCACCACCACCATCTCCCCCAACACCCCTACCTACTACCATCTCCCCCACCACCACCACCATCTCCCCAACCACCACCACCATCTCCCCCACCACCATCTCCCCCACCACCACCACCACCACCACCATCTCACCCCCACCTACCACCACCATATCACCCACCACTCAACCACCACTACCATCTCCCCGTCCACCACCTACCACCCTCTCTCCCACCACAACCACCACCATCACCACCACCATCTCCCCCACCACAACCACCACCACCACCACCATCTCCCCCACCACAACCACCACCACCACCACCATCTCACCCACCACAACCACCACTACCATCTCCCAGTTCACCACCTACCACCCTCTCCCCCACCACAACCTTGCCTCCTCTTTTTCCAAACACCACAATCTACCACCACCCCAACTTCCCTCCTCCCAGCACCGCCAACACCTCCTCTCCTCCGACCCACTGCCACTCCACCATCACCCCACCCTTCCTCTCCATGTCTCTGAAGACACTAGGGCTGTTTGGACGGCTATTAGCATGATGTGCTGTCTGAAATGAGCACCCATCACCACCAGCAGATGGTGGATAAAAGATCTGACCATTTGACATTTAAACAAATAAAGAGTTGCATATTAAAACAATCGCTTGGGAATTATGACGTAGTGTCTGGATGTAATCCAGAAGTCCGGGGTATTGATGTCCGCTCTAAAGAAGGCCTGAACTGAAAGGGCCACATGGCCTCAAAAAATACTGTTAGGATTTGGCAGCGCACTCCTTTCTGTGGCTCTCTTCCGTCTGTACAGTCGGGTAGTTTGTTGATACAGGACAACTGACAGCCAATTCTTTGAGAGAGAGAGAGAGAGAGAGAGAGAGAGAGAGAGAGAGAGAGAGAGAGAGAGAGAGAGAGAGAGAGAGAGAGAGAGAGAGAGAGAGAGAGAGAGAGAGAGAGAGAGAGAGAGAGAGAGAGAGAGAGAGAGAGAGAGAGAGAGAGAGAGAGAGAGAGAGAGAGAGAGAGAGAGAGAGAGAGAGAGAGAGAGAGAGAGAGAGCTTTTGTTCAACATTCACAAAATCTGACATTAGTCATCTTAATTTTAAAATAACAATTCCAACGTTTCAGGGAGAAGAAAGGAATTTAACAGATTATTATTATCCATTTGTATCTAGAATGATAAGGGAATGAAAGCAGAGCCCTTGATCTTGTCAGAAGGTACCCTTTTTATTGAACACTGCGTTTGTTATGAGTTGAACTCATTTCTGACACCCCTCAGGGATTCATTGAAAAGCACAATGCTGGACTCTGTGAATAGCACAATGCTTTCCCCAGTCGTGATGTTTAAATAGCAACATGTACGACAACGCATTCGTGACAAGGCGGAAGTCTACAGAAAGAAACTTTGAGGAGACGTTTCAAACGAAATTCTGGTAAATAATGGTGTCTCTGGCGCTAGTCACATCTTGGTCAAAAAATATATATTTTTAATCATGCCATCTTTGTGTTGCATAGATCCATTCGGAAGGGTTGCTCAAAAACAAAATATGTTAACTTGCATCTGGCGTATTACCATGTTTTATCACTTTTCATCAACACATTTGCAGTAGGTGTGGATGGTTGGTAGTTGGTGTGTATGTGTGTGAGTTGGTGTGGGTGTGGATGTGTGTGATGCATTATTTAATCAAGTCCATTAGCTTTGAACCTGCTCATTGTAGCAGAGAGAGCAAAATGTACATATAGATTGAGAATAATCATTGGAAGCATAAAAATATATCAGGCGGAGAGAGACACACAGGAATGGAGGGAGAGAGAGAGGGCTTAGAGATTGTGGGTGTAATCCCCTGGCCATCTGTTACTTTCTCTCACTCTGTCGCTCTTTCTCTCTCGTCATTCAGACTCCTCCCCCCCAGGTCAGCCAGTACTAAATGCAAATAAATCCAGCTGTTCGCTAGGGCTAGCATCACATCCGGATGTCTTATCTCACTTCCGTTATGATTACATAATTATTTCTATAAAGAAATGGGCCATATTTGGTACATTTCCACTAGAAGCTTTTAGATATCAGTTGTGATGTGACTGGGTGTGTATTTAACATTGCCAGGTGTAATGTGAACTGTACTTTGATTCAACACCACCATGTTTGACAGCCGTTTAGTGATTGAGAGTCTGTTTGCTTTAATCGTTAGAGGAGAATACACACAGTTCACACAGCGTGACTACGTATTAACCATGTGGAACTGATCCAGAATTTGATTTTAATTCAGTATCGTATTTTCTGTTTAGAATGCTGATTTTAATATGCATATTGTGCATTGTATATCACCGGTTTATGCTGGCAATATCTAAGCGGATGGTCGAAGCCTTCCTCTTTGTTGTGGAAAATGGATCGGGATGGCAGAAGGATGTAGACTAGAGGCTACTATGTTCTGGTTTCAATCCCCAATCTCTCCCCGTTATCTTTCTGTCACTGTTAAGCAGGGTACCGTAAAACCTGCTTATAATGATCTGTATCTAGATCGTAATCTGCTCAGAAAAACAATGAAATAGTCCTTATTATAGCGACGACTCTGAAATGAGTCACTTTTATTCTCCAAGAATAGAGGTCAACACAAAGTAGATGGTTAACCAACCCCATTTCCTGATGTGAAAGTGTCCCTCCTGACTGAAGGGGGGGTGGTTCTGAGAGTACATCTCTTCCCACCATCGGGCCCACAGTTGGTCACCCTCTGGAGCACTCATCTGCAGCGGGGCCGAGCGTGACGCTCGCTGTGGACACTATGACGTCATGGAAACTCTCACGGCCCCGCATTAAGATGACCAGGACACACCGGTTCATTAAACCCTGCATTCGGAAAGACTGACGACAAACCTTTAAGCCCAAATGATACTTCTGCGTAGAACGGTTGCCGTAGAAACGCTGTTTTTTGTGGTGGTGCCTCTTGTGATTCTCAAAATGTTACGGAACGGTAACATCTGGGGAACTTTAGAACGCGTGTTATGTGTCGTACAGATGAGCAAATATGTGTACCTCCTCTCAGGAGTCTATCATACCGAAACCGGAGCAGGAAAGACAAAGTGTAGTTCAACATTCTTGGAGCGCTGCGTGTATCCTACGGCAACGTCCTAAGGGCCTCGGGTCACCGAACCTTCATAGTCACGCCTCCACACTTTTTACCCGGACCACTTTCCTTTGCACGGAGGAATGTCCAAAGCAGGAAGTTCTCTGGTGGAATAGGAAACTGGTTTTATTTAGTCAGCTGATGGCAGGTTCCGTTACGTCTGCCCTCGCTGTCTTCCAGGGGGCCAGCCGTGGTGCTTTCCGTCTGTGTTTTGGGCTGCTTATGAGGATAGGAGTAGTGCTGCTCGTGTCATCTCTGAATGTGTTTGTCACACTGTTGTGCGTTGACACCGCATAGCAACTGCTTGAGATGAAAACACATGAAAGGGAGCACAAACAGCGACCAGTGGTTTCTGCCATTGGGTTATTTTGAGTTTATTCACTTTTATGTAGTTGTACTACATTGTGTTTATTTAACTTATTGATATTATGAATTGTAAAATCAAATAATACAATCAATCAAATATGAGATTTAATTGAATTCCGTTATTATTCCATTTTCCATTTTGTTATCTCTATGTATAGCACTTCCCTGCATCCTATGTGGGCCATCATGTCATGCAGGCAGGGCCTCGGAGTCCTCTCTGAGACGAGCCTTCTGCACTCCCCAGCCGCCCGGCTCGCTGGCCGGGCAGCGGTTTAGCCTCACACCCTCCCATGCTACTTAGCTGCTGTGGCTACAAGCTCCAATAATCCCCCTGCAAAGCGCCTCCCAATCCCATCGCCATCATTGTCCAGAGGGAGAAAGTAAAGCAAAGATGATCTAAAATTAAACCAAAGCAGAGCACTCTCCACGCCCAAACCGCTGCTTGGGGCGGGGCGCGTCTCCCTTAGTGGGCGACGCTTGCGGGAAAACCACGCGCACATGACCTGGTTGTTTCAGTCGGTTTTTACGAGGGGTGGGACAAAATATCAAAATGGCGATATATATTCATGCGATATGAGAATCGATACACTGCTGCCAAATATTGATATTAATCTAGTTTTTTGGGCATTGTTATGCTTTATTCCTGAAGAGTAAGACGGAAATATCGACCCAAATATTGATCTTTTAATTAATAAAAGAAGGCGCTCTAAACAGATTCCCTGCTGCCAGCGATCCTACTTCATTGCTGCTCGAGGAGGTGCTCAACACATGAATGAGGGGGACTTGAACGGACGTTAAGTAAAGAAAGACGAGTCAGTGAAAAGCTCAGTTTGGACCATGAATAAAGATCGAAATCCAGTTACATCCACGTTACCTTTCCATGGTCATTTTATATTCATCAATAGACAAATATCCTCATGTATAGTTATAGGATTGGCTAGAAACGTATTAATGATCGAAGAATCGCCGTATCACGATATTATCGGGGTGGGACATGTATTGCATATCGTATCGTGAGGTACCCTTTGATTCCCACCCCTAGTGTTTACATCTGTAGCGGTCTGTCTCGGCTGTTCTGCCTACCCTGTGGTTCTCGTTGTTGTTGGGCTGAAACTTCCGTTGATCTTGACACTGGATGTTTTATTAACCTCTTGGTGGTCTGCGGTATATTAAGACAAGGACTAAAGCCAGACTTTGAGAAACTGATTGAAATCAAAATAAAAGAAAATAAGATCAGATATTATGTCAGGATATGTAATCAGTACTGTTTAACAGGAAGGGAAAAAAACAACAAGGCATGACATCATTCAGGTGTTGCACAACCACCAGGGAAGCAGATCAACAGCGTTGGTGCCATTTATTCATATGCAAACCATCCATCCAGAATCAGATGCACCAGATACATTACAGACAGCCATGGGAAACGCAAAGTCGGAATAACACACCGAAAAACGCACTGTTTTGTGTCACTTGTTGTTCTGTGACAGCGTGTACTCTTTGCTGAACCAAGGCAGATTTGGGGTGCTCTGGGGGGCTCGGGAGGGTCATGGTGCTATGGGTGCTTTTTGGGCTCAGGGTGCTCGCTCGGGGTGCTGGGGGGGGGCTCGGGGTGCCATGGGGACTCGGATAATCAGGGTGCTCAGCCCAACTAGTCACACACCGCTACCTACCAATGTTAAACAAAACAAAAAAATATTTGCGTCGCCTAGCACAGCGACTTGCGTTATATAAACAAACTCCATTTAGTATCAATTCAGTATTTAAATGGACCCAAGAAGGGCCCAGAATAAGAGCATAATAAGAGTGTGGCACAACGTATACTTCACATAATGAAAAACGATACATCAATTCAGATGATTCAATCAGGCGGCACTCAGTCAGGAGACCTGCTCGTCCCCCAGGCCCCGGCGCTGACCCGGCCCTGGACACGAGGATTACCAGGACGCTGGCCCGAGGGAGTGGTTTTGAAGGGACGGCCCTCCATGGTTCACGGAGTGACATATGGATTAATCCTCCAGCGAGTTGGAGCGCTGACAGAGCCGTACTCAGACGTAGAAACCTTAACGTTAAGCATTCAGATACGATGCGCTTAGCCTTTCATGGGCGGCACGTGGCTCATGGGTTAGAGCGGGTTGGCTGGTAACCAGAAGGTTGCTAGTTCGATCCCCGTCTCCTCCTAGCTGAGTGTCGAGGTGCTCCCGACGGGCTGGCTGTCATCCTATATGGCTGACAACGCCGTCCGTATGTGAATATGTATATGAATGGGGGATTGTTAGGCAATATTGTACAGCGCATTGAGTGGCCACTGGTTAGAAAAGCACTATATAAAATGCAGTCCATTTACCATTTATGATTCCGTGTAAGCCTGTGAAGGGGAGAAGCGACACGAAACAATGCTTTTTTTTATGTGTTATTCAGACTTTGTTTTGACCATGGCTGTCTGTATCTGGTGTATCTGGTTCTGAATGGACGGTCTGAATATGAATGAATGGCACCAACACGGTTGGTCTGCTTCCCTGAAGGATGTCATGCCTTGTTGTTTTTCCCATCCTGTTAAACAGTTCTGATTTAACATATCTTGAAATAATATCTGATCTTATTTCTACACGACACAACAATAACCCCTACCGTACCGTAGATAGATTAATACTCTATCTTCAGAAAATACCCTCCCATTTCACTTAAAATTATTTAAAAATCCATAAAGTAACCCTGTCTTTGGACTTCTCTCCAGCTGTACTGTTTGCAGGTTGTTTGTTAAACTAGGTCTTGCAGCACGTGTGTTTTTTTGCTGTTACTCCAGTGTTAATTGTATGCTTACCTGGTTCTCAGTGTTGACTGTTTTAACACATTTTTCTCTTTTTTCGTTGCAGTTAAAAAAGCCAAGCTCCAGGGACCTCCGGGTGAGTTTTAATCACTCTCTCACGACCACATTTCATGCATTAACACCCATTTTGTTCAGCCACTTTCCATTCACTCAAGTCATCCTTGACTTCAATCCTTTCATTCAAATCCACTTACGATGAATTCAGATGCATGTCATTGAGGAGCAGGGGCCAGTGAGGGGTTTCTCAGTGATGCCTACAGGTAGACTACAGACATAAGGGTTCAGACCCTGAATGTTCCGGCTCAGAGTCAAACTCTTTTCAACTACTAGACTATGCTCCGACCAATATCTAGACTTGTAGAATAGATTTAAATATTTTACCAACAACTTTCAAGGAACATCTTGTTTTTTACGCTCGGCTACATAACGGCTTTGCTAGCTGCTAATGACCTAGGGCCTCTAGATCCTGTGACAACCTTATTTCCTGTTGATGAGCAGACATGTCCTGTGCATTGAACTGAATCCGTTGGTTGCAGATGTATAACGTGGACCTGTGGCCGGGTCCGAGTGCGCTGATGGGAGGGGTAGTAGTAGTTTCCGCCATAACTGAATTGACCTTTGGGATTTGGTTGATTCTTTATTTATTTGACAGAGCCATGGGAACTCGTTCCTCAAAGTTCCTCCTGGAACGCATGATTTTGTCAATTTAAAAGAAATCGGAAACATTACCCAACCAAAAGTGGAATTTTGTAAAGAAAATTGTTTCATTGAAATGGTATTGGCTATCTCAGTTCTCGACATTCAGTTATAATGTTTTCGGGACCTTCATTTGGAGGTCAACCCGTCGGAGATTGTTAAATCCCTGAAGATTGGATTGTGTTATTTGACTTTATTTAGCATTGTGTAACCCCTTCATCTCCTCGGGCGAGAAGCCACGCAGGTGACCTGAGATCACCGCTGGTAAGACCCACTGCCCTCTGGCTCCCATCTGGGTAAATCCTTCTCATGTTCAGCTCTGCTCCTTTAAGCTGCTCTCTGTTTCCACAACGATATCAGTCTGGGACATTGAGTCTAATGGCGTTGCCGTTTCACTTTCACTCTCTCTCTCTCTCTCTGGCCTCGGCCGACCTGGGCGTGAGAGGGATCACAGAGCTAATGATTGGACACCACTGCCACCTCCTCATCCCCGATAGGTCGATATAATATGGGTTGCGGCGAGGGTTCTTACTAGGTGATGATGTACTTCCTGAGTGATCTAGAGAGATAGTATCGGGGTGTATTGTTCCAAGGATGTCATCCATTTTCTCTGTTTGTTTGTTTGTTTGTTCTGTTTCTGGTTTTCTGCTCTCTTCCCCTCCCTCCCTCCCTCCCCTCCACCCTAACCCAGGCCTCCCCCCACCTCCCTCCCTCCCACCCCTCCACCCTAACCCAGGCCTCCCCCCACCTCCCTCCCTCCCTCCCTCCCCTCCACCCTAACCCAGGCCTCCCCCCACCTCCCTCCCTCCCTCCCCTCCACCCTAACCCAGGCCTCCCCCCACCTCCCTCCCTCCCTCCCCTCCAGCCCAACCCAGGCCTTCCCCAGCCTCCCCTACACCCTGCCCAAGAGACACCCGCCCCCCACTACACCACACCAGCCCCCAACCCTAACCATAGGAGACACCTGCCTGAGAGCAAACACTGTTGAAAGTCTGTAGATTGGCATGGTGTCAACTGTAAACCTGAGAGCCCTTCTCCCCCACAGAGGCCCACCAGGGACCCACAAACTGAGAATCAGTCACATGCTTAACAGCTTGTCATTTATTCGCCCCCACTGGTCTGAGAAGGAAGCAGGGAGGATCTGCCTCTCTCTCGCTCTGGCATTGCTTTGGCTCTCTGTCTGTCTTCCTTCTCCCTCGATCTGTTGCAGTCTTGCCATCTCCCTTTTTTTGGGTCCCTTCCTTTCCTTCTCTCTCACCTTTTATTTCTGTTCCTGTCTCTCACTCTCTGTCTCACCCTCTCTTTCTCGGGTTCTTTCCATCTTACGCTGTCTCTCTCTCTCTCTCTATCTCCTGTCTCTCTCCACCTCTCCCCCTCTCGCCTAGCTTGGTCTGCACCGTGTCGCAAGGCTAATAGGGTAACTAGTTAATGTCTTGTTTACAGAATGATTAACCCGACTCGTTTCCTTTCCTCCCTCTCGACACGCTGGGCCAGTGCGTTAACAGCCTTGTATCCCCGCCGATAGCTCGGTTCAAAAACAATCCAAGGGTATTATCCCCACCAACCCCTGAAAGGTATCAACCAAGGATGCATTGGTTCTGAAATCTGCGACGCAAACTTCCACAGCCCCTCCCGAGTCACGGATCCATCCTTCCGTGATATCCAGGAGTGAAAACAGAAGTTACATTCAATGTTTTTGTCATTCTCTGTCAAACGGTTTTGTGCAAGTTTGAGCTCAGAGTCTGACCGCAGGTAGTGACACGCGTGGATGTCACGACGAAGAGCCACCGGTGGCGAGGTGTATGTGGGTAGAGTACAGTTCTGGACCGCGGCCTACAAGAGATGATTCAGCCTCTCTGACTCTTCTGGACAGCCGTTGATATTGATGATGGCGTCCGTGAGAGGGTTAGGCTTCCCGGACACCTTTAGTACAGCACTATGCCGTTTGTGTGGATTTGTAGAGCTTGTTCTGAGCAGCGTTTTAGTTTGATCTTGGCTTTACGAGTGAGGTTTAAGCTTTGCAGACCGTTAAAGTATAACGGCATAACTCCTACACAACAGCGGTTCTAAAAAACTATCACAAATTCTCTGTGGGTCGTAACCATGGGGATAAAACAACCCAACCCCCCTCCCTAGAACTCTCTACATAAAATGCATTGTTTTGATTCTCATACTGTTTGAATTCCTGTTGAAACTAACGGGTTCACTTGGAAGTGTTTTTTATTCATTTTGCTATAATTTACATTTACATTTACAGCATTTATAAGACGCTTCTATCCAAAGCAACTTCTTTAAGTGCATTAATCAAAAGAAAGAGAAACAATATGTCGCAATAAGTATCGTACAGTAAGGATGTGCCAAGCACTGGTTCTAGTGCTTGCTACACAACAAAGATAGCTAGGGTAAGATGCTACACAATGCTCAGGAAAAAATGTAAGTGACAGGGCGTATAACTTACAATAAGAGTAAGTGATTGGAGAGGAGAAGGGGTGGTGGAGGATAAGGGGGAGTCTATGCAGAGTCCAGGTGAACTCAACAAGCCAGTCGTGGGTCTCCTGCGGAAGCTGGTGAGCGACTCTGCGGTCCTGACATCGACAGGGAGCTCGTTCCACCACCGCGGTGCCACAAGAGGAGATTTGTGTTGTGCGACCTTTGCTTGCTCTTTCCTTAGTGCATTGAAGTTAATTCATGAAGTTCCTTAATAATGATCTTTAGTGGTCTTTATATTAAATTGTAGCTGATTCAATAAAAACCCAGAAAACAAATTCATTGTGTTTTAATAATTTAATCTCCACCAAAATTAACAACCGGGCCGTGGATTTGGATAATCATTACACTTGTATCATTTTGACAAAACAATCCTAACCCTAATGCTAATTACACTCTCCAATGTATAAAAAGCTTTTTTCTTTCAAGAAGTAGTTTTAATTCTACTTAAGTGAATTTGGTATGCTTGTTATAGGCATACAAAGGATGATAGTATACTGATTCTGCTGTTGCTTAGTATCCTAGATTTCAATGTAGACATCCCTTCTAAATAAAATCCGGTCTCACTCCAAAACAGTACATTCAACAGTTCACTCTCAGAACAGAGACAAGATGCCTAAATATATACCACTGTGTCTGTGAGTCAAGACAGACAGACAGGCACAGTATACACATACAACACAAATACAGTGCACGCATACACATACAGTCACACACATGCAGTACACACACACACTGAGCTGCCAGTGCAGTATATTCTGTACTGTACTGTGTGTCTTTGCATTGTCTCGATTTGTATTGGGCTGCCAGCACACCGTGCATTTCCCTGTTCCTTCTTGTAACCCGCACACGCACACTCACACAAAGCATGTATCTGAGGTTTATGGTACATATTATGATTTCACCCATTGGCCAATGGCCACATTCATTCAAATCACTTTATTTAAATCAAACACGGCCACAACTAGAGGACAATAGCTGTGTGTTTGTGTTATCGTGAGCACCTGGGGTCTGTATGCGTGTGGCTTATCTGATAATCACCGTACATTTCACCTTCTGGAAACGGTTTTAATGTCAACAGAGCTAGTGGTGCCATCTTCAGTTCTATAATATTATTCCGCCGGCCCTTTCTATTCTTCCCTCCCACTTTTCTCCCTTTTTTCCTTTCATTCCCTGAAACATTGATGAGCAGAGTGTTGGTTTAAAATGTCACCTCTCCCAAGCCCATGTGTTACTGCCTATTCACCGGAGGAGCTCGTCATCCATTAATAACAAACAAAGACACTCGTCAGAGAGAGTGGGAGAAAGGTCCAGCCCCATCACTGTGTGTGTGTGTGTGTGTGTGTGTGTGTGTGTGTGTGTGTGTGTGTGTGTGTGTGTGTGTGTGTGTGTGTGTGTGTGTGTGTGTGTGTGTGTGTGTGTGTGTGTGTGTGTATCATGCACAATAGGGACCAATAGGATGGATGGGGGACAAATATCCCTCAAGCGTGCGTGCGATTCTGTGTGTGTGTGTGTGTGTGTGGATGGGTGCACACAAACGAACACCGCAGATCCCGATGGCCAGCAATACTACACTACTCGGTGCCACTGGAGGCCGGCCCTAGTTGGGTCTGTTTCCTCTCCTTAATGGAGCTGTAGATGCGATCTGTGTGTTGTTATGACAGGTGGGGCGCGTTCTTTACAAGAACCGTAAACCTCCTGAGTGGTCCTGATCTAATCCCTACATCCTGCTGCTCCGGGTCCCCTCAGTCGGGGGGAGGGTGTATCTGATTAGCCCCAGGACTGTAGCCCCCCCCCCCTCCACCTCCTTTTGTCATAATTGGCCCTGCGGCGCTGCCTTTGTCTTCTCTTTAAGACGTTAAGTAATTAGTTGCCTGTGTCTTATCAGCGCTCTGACAGGTGGGGGAGCAGGCTGTGTCTAGGAGCCGGGAGGAGAAACCACGGCTTTGAGTCGTTCAAGCTTTAAGTGTCGCTCCTTAGGGGCTCGTTGTATCCACTCTCAATCAAGACAAATCCAACTTTATTTTTAATTTTGCTTTTGCGAAAAACTGTGATTAAACGTAAAACAAACAAGAAAAATGTAAAACTAATAATAACAATAATTCCGGTATCACAGAGACTCGTTGGAGAGGTAGGTTTTAACAAACTACAGGGCCAAATTGTCTAGTGGTAGAGCGCGTTGTCTGGCAACCGGAAGGGTGATGGTTTGATCCCTAGATCCTCTGATCCTAGAGTGTCGAGGTGCCATTGAGCAAACACAAAACCATGACTGCTCCTGACCAGCCGACTGTTGCTGTGTGTGTGTGTGTGTGTGTGTGTGTGTGTGTGTGTGCGTGTGTGTGCGCGTGCGCGTGCGCGTGCGCGTGCACGTGCAGGGTTGAATGTCTGGCAATTATTCGAAAGAAGCTTCAAATGACCACTGGTCTGAAAAAACTCCCCCATATATCTCTCTGGATCACTAGATCAGTCCGTCTACCATTTTAGCGATTTCTAATAAATAACAATAGAGTAACGTATTGTTATGAGGAAGAAATTGCGGGACTCGGTCACTCGGTCGTCTCTCAGACCAGCTGTGTTTGCCTCCTTTGCTCCATCACCACTGTAGTGTTCCTGTTGGAGTGAATGTTTCCGCCCGTTACCATGGGAACCAGTAAGGTCAGGTGACTCTCTGAACCAATAGATAATTCTGTCAGTCCTGACCTTCCCTTTGTGCAAAGCTTCCTCTTATATCATTTATATCTTTAGATTGAGCCTATATATATACCATTTGTTATTTAATTTAGCAGAAACTTTATCCAATGTGACGTACAGGGAATTCCAATATATATGAGCTTCACGTTATACATTTCTCTACAGGTCTGCTAATATCTGTGGGGTCTTATAGCATTTTTGTTCTATAAATGTTGTAATTAAGGTGACGATATCATTACCTTTTCGATCAAACGCATGCAAATATGGGAGATGCCATCACCGTCTCAATTTCCCGTCTGGGATCAATAAAGTAAAATCTCATTACTTTACAAACAATGCCTCAATTCCACACACCATGCAAGGCAGCCACCATCCTGCTGAGACCATGTAGGGGCTAGGGGTGTCTGGGCACCTCGAGCCGTCACGACGCAATTGGTCAGAATCACACAGGTGTTATGGGAGGGGGGGGGGGGGGGGTCGATCTCTCTCCTAGCCTGGACCAGGGGAACGAGCAGCCAGAGAGGATCATGGGATGTACGCACACTCCTCACGGGGAATGAAATGTAGTGATTATGTCATGGTGGTACTAATCCCCGGAGCCACCCCCCTCCCCACCACACCCACCGGCAGCTGGCCTATAACCCCCTGGTCCTCCCATGTGTGCGTGGACTCAGTACAGACATTGTGTTCGCCCTCCCCTTGTGGCTCCTTAGTTGTAAATGGTGACTCAGTTTGCTTTTCCACCAAAGTCAGAGCTCTTTGACTTTTTATTTTCTCTGGTCAATGGTCTCACACACACAGAGAACACAGAGAACACAGAGAACGCACACACACACACAGAGTGCGCACACACAGAGAATGCACGCACACACAGAGAATGCACGCACACACAGAGAACGCACGCACACACAGAGAACGCACACACACACAGAGAACGCACGCACGCACACACAGAGAACGCACGCACACACAGAGAACGCACGCACACACAGAGAACGCACACACACACACAACACACACACATAGAACGCACACACACACACAACACACACACACGGAACTCACACACGGAACACACACACTCTCACACGGAACACACGGAACACACACACTCACACACGGAACGCACACACAGCACACATACGTAGACACAGAACACACACAAAACAAACACACACACGGACACGCACACACACGGACACACGCACACACACGGACACCAACACACACGGACACCAACACACACGGACACCAACACACACGGACACCAACACACACGGACACCGACACACACGGACACACGCACACACACGGACCACACACGCACACACGGACACACGGACACATGCACACACGCACACACGCACACATGCACACACGCACACACGCACACATGCACACATGCACACACGGACACACGCACACACGGACACACGCACACGGACACACACACATACACACGGACACACACACATACACACACACCGACACACACACCGACACACACACATACACACACACCGACACACACACACGGACATACCCATATATACACACAGAGACCGGACACAGAAGCACATACACACACACACAAGAACCTACACACATAAGGAACCAAAGGTTTATTTGTTACGTGCACCATCATACAAGTCCTTGCTTCACGTGATAATCGTTTCAATCTTGAAACTTGGCAGAATAACCAGCTGGCGGGGTTGGCATAGCTGAGAGCGCAAATGAGGTCTATCAACACCTCTTATCTCCACTTCCTCCTCGTCCTCCAGCTCACCTCCTGCAGCCTCCTCCTTGTTGTCGTGTTGAACCCCCTACAGTCACATTTACATTCCTCTAGGATGCCTGCACGTTAGGCTGTGGACCCTCGGGTTTCAAACCCATAACCTTTCGGTTATAGGAGCTCAGCACCCTAGACTCGAAACTATCCCACCCTCGTTTTGTTTTAAATAATAATCTGTTGGTTTTCATTCAGACTGTAATGGTCGACTTCCCAGAACCTGTAATCGTAGCTTATTGTACTGGGAGATAAAGTCACCGCTTCAGAGCCGTCCTAGTCCTCTGCGTCTCGCTCAGCCCTCCCTTCACCTCTCCTTCCTCCCCTGATGGTATCAGTCTTGACAGAAACCTTTTACAGGTTGTTCTGCCCCTCTGCTCCCAGCGCTGACCTGATCCCTAGCGCCTAGCCGCAGGGAGGGGGGGGGGGGGGGGGGGGGGGGGGGTGGAGGGGTTCAGGGAGAGGGAGGACATGCTACGGAGAAGGCAGAGGGCTGAGGGCGACGCACCGCGTCAGTGTCTTTCATCACAATGTGCACACACACACTTTTTGTTCAACCTTTGTCTAATCAAGACCGGTCCTCATCTAAAGTTTCAGATTTTGTTACGTTATTTTTGACTTTCTTGTTCCTCATGTGTCATGTCCTTTAAATTGTTGTTTTGCAACAATTTAGGAGCTATTAATAAACAGGGTTATTTTTATTTTATACATACATATATATATATATATATATATATATATATATATATATAATCTATGAAAGAACGAGAGAACTAGGCAAAGGGATAATGGAAAGATTATTATCTTGTAATCTCTGAAAGGTTTTCTTTTTTGTTGGAAATGAGGTTCTCCTGGTATATAATGCATCTGTTTTCTGCGTCAGATGTGATGTCATTCACTTACAGCCGGCCTATATACCGTACAAGCCCAGCAGCCTTTAATAAATTACTTTCAAATTGGGTTACTTGTATTTCAACCAAGTCTATACATCCGTCTAAAAACAATTTCACTCTAAAAACTCGTAATTTAATAAAATAATTAAATTACCCGGTATGGGATTGGACTTTTTGACGTGACTTTTTTCAGCAACCTCTGTCTTTCCTCACTCATAGTCTATTTCTCGCCCAGTGTAGTAAAGGTTAAATCCAACAAATGAAACACTTCCCAGACAGAAAATGGTCACCTAGAGCGCGTCACAATGCTGCCTAACATTCACCCATTCATGCACACATTCACACACCGACGGCGGTGTCAAACGTGCAAGGCGTCAGCTAGCTCGTCGGGAGCAGTGAGGGTGAGGTGTCTTGCTCAGGGACACCTCAACAAAGAAGAGCTGGGGATCGAACTAGCAACCTTCCGGTTAGAGTGAACCTACCTCCTGAGCCACATGCTGCCCACCCTCGAATGTGTTGTCACTCTGGGTGCTAGGATATCATTCTGGATGGGAATGTGTTGTCACTCTGGGTGCTAGGATATCATTCTGGATGGGAATGTGTTGTCACTCTGGGTGCTAGGATATCATTCTGGATGGGAATGTGTTGTCACTCTGGGTGCTAGGATATCATTCTGGATGGGAATGTGTTGTCACTCTGGGTGCTAGGATATCATTCTGGATGGGAATGTGTTGTCACTCTGGGTGCTAGGATATCATTCTGGATGGGAATGTGTTGTCACTCTGGGTGCTATCATTCTGGATTTGAATGTGTTCGTGATAACTCTGGGTTTTCTCAGCAGTGAGTAGTAGAATATGTACTGCGTTGTAACGCCCTCTTTTCTCTCGCTCCTCCAGAAAAGTTCAACAGCTACGTGACGCTGAAGGTTCAGAATGTCAAGAGCACGACCATCACGGTGCGAGGGGACCAGCCCGGCTGGGAGCAGGACTTCATGTTGTAAGTCCACAGTCACACACACGCATACGCACACACACGCACGCACGCACAAGCACAAACCAATTCAAACCAATCTGTAGCTTTAGCTATTTACTTTGTCAATTTAATTGTCTATGTTTTCCATTTAGTTTTGTAATGGGAACAATGATCAGATATTATATTAATTGTGGAGCGCACAATTATTTTTGTCAACCGACCTTTTCATCAGTCGTAGTATTTAGTTTTTGCTTCTGAATATGTATTGAAAGTAACTATCACATTTGCCATCTCCAAACGTTAAAAAAGGGTTCTAGTTTGTTTGGTGATGCTGGTGTCTTGGTTCTATGAGGTCCTGTGTAGCTCAGGAAATACCAAACAACACACTCAAACATATTTAATGCGCAACAAGAGACCACAATACTATCCCCCAATCACATATCAAAACACTGTATCTTCGGGGCATCTTGAAATGTGAAACGTCTCCGGTTCAATTGCGTTTTAGTCAGGCTATTGTCTAGGAAAGGCTACTTTTGTAATTCAACCTATTGTGTCGAAATATTGACCAGAACATTGGCTAAATAGAGAGGAGTGCAGTTGCCCGACCGGCAGGTACATACCACTAGACACACAGCACTCACCGGTGATTGCTTCTTTAGTGATCACCGGTCACCGATTAGAATTGTGCCATAAATTACACACATGACGTTTGTGAATGTAAAATTTCATTTTCAAGTCAATATGGTTAGTTTATTGTAAAACGTATTATTTTTGGTGCCAAAACCGCGCTGTGCACTTGTAATGACTAGTCTCGGACTATGTCATTACAAATCAAAACGTTTCAAAACATGAAATGTATCTATAAGATGTCTGAAAATGGATTTGTTCCTTTGTGTAAACGTCTGGTTATTTGCTGGACGAATCTCTGATTCCACGGGTACACGTCTGCTCTGCTACTAGTCCAGGTTTATGTTTGATTCCCGGTTAGCAGTGCGATTGTACCAAATAGCCAGACGTATAACAGCAGCATAAAACAATGCAAGAAGGTTGAGTATTACGTTATTAGCAAAATGTTGAATAGTGCAGAGTTTATAAATCATTCATGACGGATTTGCTATGCAGTAGAAAAAGGGAAGCAGCCTCCTATATTATCTACGCTTATCTATTATTTATTTATTTATTATTATATTTACTTCCTAGAGCAGGTGATCAAGAAGCACTGGACTACTGGTCCCCTGATGGGCTGGTGGAGCAGGTATGGTCTCCAATAACGGGAAGTAGAGTGCTATGAATACTATGCTGCAGATCGGTACAAGACAACATTGGAGAAATAGTTTAGACGGGCGGGACTCGTAGAGTTCCCGATCACGCCTGAGGAAGTGTTTTCATTTTAGTGTGAGGCTGAGCACGTCACGTTGAAATGTGTCGAAACACATTTAGGTTTCAGACCCACTGGTCATGTTTTTTTTCTCTTTCCTTTTATATAAGTCATTGTTTAAAGGAATAACCACTGAATTGGAAAATATGTTTTACTTGTTAACGTGGGCCAAAACCGTAGTGAAAGTTTATCTATTTTCTTACTTCCCCTATTTACTTCACATACTGTAATACTAGAAGGATAATATTATTTAGGTATACGCAAAATGCTTCACTCCAAAGCAGAAGCGAAATGAGATACATTATTATTATTCTACTTATTAATTTTTTATCCTTTATTTATTCATGGAAAGCCAAAAATAATACTAATCTTGAAAATAGTCCCAGAAGTTGTCCAGCGGTCGTATTGTGCCACACAAAAGTGTTTCTTCAGGCTCTCTTTTTCAATGACGCCCTGATTACAACACATACAAATAAAAACTGAAATACAAATGTACAATAGGCATAAACAGTAGGTCAAACCAAAAGAACAACATTTCAATACATATAAATAATACAATAGGACCATTAAGAAAGCAATTTAAAACACATACTTATTTAATGCGACTTCAATGATCCCCTTCAACTTCTCATTTGAGACCAATAGCTCCATTCTTAGTGTGTCCTGAATTATATTTCATGAATTAGATTAAAAGTAATCGTTCCTGAGTTGCTATTGGTGCAAGTCTAATGTGTGACTGAGAGCGAGGGTAGACATCTTGGTTTGGGATGTATACAATTTGCTTCATATTGGTCTTGAATTCCGATTCAGGGTGAAGTGACCACATGTTGAAGGAATCCTGTTCCATAATCGTCCTTTTCCCTCCTCACACATCGCAGATTGATTTCCTCCCAATACTTTTCCATCAGTCTCTATGACAACAGGTTCAAGTCAGCAGGTGGGCTGTTCCGTGTCCGTGTTGACGTATTGTGGCTGTGTTTGTTTTTCCAGTCATGAATGATTACGCCGGCAATATTTAATTTATCCCCGGGCATCACTCGCTGTATGCTAGTTATTACCAGACGATAGCAAGCCACATATTAGTCCAAGGTTTCGCTCAAACAAATTCAATGAGGAACTGAATTAGTTCAGCCAAAGTATTTTCCGGCAAATATCTATTTGAGTTTTGTCCAGCACTGGAGATATTGCTTCATGATGTATTTTTTTTATCCAACTCTGTAAATACATTTAAAACTAAATTGAATCCAGCCGTCATAAGAGTTGCCTCTTATGCCCTTAAAGGGGTAGTTCAGAATTTTGGACATAGGGCCTGACTCCTAAATTAGCCTTGGTGTTCTTTATCATTGGAGACAGTTTTCAACACATTTCATTTAGTCCTTCTAGTTGCAGAGTTTGCTGAATCAGAACCAAAATCAGAATCACTATTATTACATCTTATTGTACAGTACACTAGAGTAAAATTCTTAGGCTTGGTTCCTCAACATTCACATAGCAGCAACAGTACAAGATAAAATAAATAAATAAAGATAAGAAACCATATGAAAAGAAACAAAGTAAAAAATAAAAAATAAAAAATATAATATAAGTATAAAAATAAACAAGTAAGTAGCAGCATCAATAATAATAAAAAGTAATGAGGTGCAATAAAGTGTGAAGTGTAGGGTGTTCAAGTGGTAGTGAAAGCAGCCACAGGTAGGGTTATTGAGCAATAGATTAATGCTGTGCAAATACAATAGATGGTTAAACACCAGTCTGTTGTTGTGGTGTGCGTGTGGATGGTTGGGGGGTAGTGTGTTTCTCCAGGAGTCTGACTGCTTGGAGGAAAAAACGGTTTGTCATCCTCTGGATTTTGGCCCTTAGACTTTGGTACCGCCTCCCTGACAGCAGTAGCTCAAACAGTTTCTGGTTGGGGTGGCTGGGGTCCCCAATGATTCGGAGGGCCTTCCTGACACACCGGGCCTTATAGATTTCCTGGATGGAGGGAAGCTCACATCCGCTGATCCTCTCAGCTGTCCGCACTACCCTTTGCAGCATTTTGCGGCTTTGGGCAGTGCAGTTCCCGTTCCAGGCAGTGATGCATCCAGTCAATATGCTCTCCGTTGTGCCTCTGAAGAAGGCCCCCAGGATCTTGGGCCCCACTCCAAACTTTTTCAGTCGCCTAAGGTGAAATAGGCGCCGCTGTGCTTTTTTCACCACCTGGTTGGTGTGCTCCTCCCAGGTGAGGTCTCTGGTGATGTGGACCCCCAGGAACTTAATGCTGTGTACCCTCTCCACAGCAGACCCGTTGATGGTGATGGGGTGTTGAATCTGCCTCTTCCTTAGAAGTCCACTACGAGCTCCTTGGTTTTTGTTGTTGTTGAGAATGAGGTTGTTGTCCTGGCTGTACTGAGCAAGACAGTCAACCTCGCTACTATAGGCCGTCTCATCACCATCAGTGATCAGGCCCATCACTGTCAATTACACGGTCGATGTAAATGTCTGTGTTGATAGAATAATGTTAGAAATAAAACCAACCTTGCATTGCATTTTGAGGGATTTGCTGTGTCTCAGCAACAGTGTTATATTCCTGGTAGTAGGCTACGGCAGCAGCGGACTGATACCTAGGTTAAATTCCGCTGCTGCTGAGGAAGTAGTCAAAATGCGATGATTCATGCGATGCATGAATAGATTCTGATTCTGATTCTGATGCAAGGTTAATTTTATTTCTAACATTATTATATCAACACAGACATTTACATCTATAGTCTGGCGTTATAATGGATTTACCTTGGGTGTACTGTGGAGTGGGTAAGACTGTTTTATTATTATGGCCCGTTGCTGTGCGCTAGCCTAGCACGAGCGAACTCTGCAACTATGACTGAATGAAATGTGTTGAAAACTGTCTCCAATGATAAAGAACACCAAAGCTAACTTGGGAATCAGGCCCTATGTCCAAAATTCCGAACTACCCCTTTAAGCAATTGAGTTTCCATCAGCTGAGTCATTCTGTTGGGGGGGGGGGGGGGGGGGGGGGGGGGTGGGGGTGTGTGTGTGTGTGTGTGTGTGTGTGTGTGTGTGTGCGCGCGTGTCCGCGTCCGTCCCAGATCCTGTCTTTACACCTGCACTGTCAGGTTGCCGTGGTGACGATCCAGAATCCTTCTCCTCTGTCAATTAGCCTTCCTTTTTCATTCTGTCTTTCCTGACTCATTTTGTCACTTTCGTTCATTCTTTCTTGATTTCACATTTACTCTGAGAACTCTTTTTGTCCCTCCCTTTTTCAGTGCATCCCTCCTCCTCTCATCTGTCTGCTCATTCTATCTGTCCTCCTTTCATTCGGTCTCTCCATCTGCTTTCATCCTCCCTCTCCTCTCTCATTCCGTCTCCCCTCCTCTCCCCCTATCTCTCTCCTCTCGCCTTTTATTATCAGCGACATCATTCAAATGCTGTGGTCAAGTGGTTCCCTATTTCATTTTTTCTGTCGTTGGCCTTTTTGAATAACGTGTCTGAGAACAAATACTTGTGTTTGTATAGCAGAGACCAACCAGGTAGGCCTTTGTTGCCTGTTACTATAGCAGTAGTAGTGGCAGCAGCAGCAGCTGTAGTAATAGTACAACAGGAGTTTTCTTGGCTCAAAATTTAACCGGGGGCCACAATATCTATAAAGTTCTAATTATTACACAAATCGCGATCACCCAATTATCGCGATGGCTTTTGTTGCACTGGCGGTAGGGCTGCGCGATTAATCGTATTAAAAACTGTGATCTCGATTCATAACTTTGTGGAATTACATTTCTAAATGAAATCGATTCTGCTGTATTTTCAGCAGGGACATCAGGTGCATCAATACAAGCGCTCCTTCTTTTTCCCTCCAACCAATGACGAATTGATCCAAAAGATAACCCCTCTGATGATGGTGCTGAGAAAGATCACCAATACCGAAAAAAGGTTCACATTCTGTGGTGTGAAAGTGTATTGGACTCAGACAAGACGATGAGAGTCAAACTCATGTACATTACAAGCTGTGTTTTTTTTGCCTTTTAAGTTAGCCCCCCTAATCCTAAGGTACATTACAGTTTTGGGAAAGAGTGTGACAGTAATTTCCATCGCACCAATGTCGAATTTTAACCCCTCCTTACCTGCAAATAAATCAGTTAGGGAATAACCAATCACATTCTGGTATTTTTGTCATACTCACCAAGGCAACTGTTAATGTTATAGGATATGGCAGAGGCAACAGCCTATTTTTGTTTATCACACCAGTCCTCTTATTGCATCCATGGTGGAATTTTTCTGTTGGCGCACTTTTAGTTATTCAACAGGGAAACCGCCTGAAGAAAATACTCCCATGCATAAGAAGCATACCTACCTCTCTCATCATCTTGTTTTTTTTGGGGGGGGTTTCCTTCTCGCTTTGATATATTTGACGGTTCTCACCGTGCTTATTTGAGTTGAAAGTCCAAATAGAAAATTTAATTAATAAATACAATACTTGTTCTCCAAAGCACCTCAAGAGGTGTTTAGACTTGTCCGGCAACATATAACCAGTTGTTTGTGTGTCCTCCAGTGAGATCAACCGTCTGGACCTGGGTCTCATCGTGGAGGTGTGGAACAAGGGTCTGATCTGGGACACCATGGTGGGCACCACCTGGATCCCCCTGGACACCATCTGCCACTCAGACGAGGTACCTCGCCAGCTATCAAGCTAGCATGCTATACAACTGTTACGAAAGGGGGGTGGCCTTTAGCTAAATGCTAAAATAATAAATATACTGTTTCAAATGTGAACGGCCGCAACATCTCTAGCCTAACGGCTGAAATGATAATGATCGTGTTATTATGGCAAACTGCCAAAAAATGCAATAATAGCTCTATAATTGCTGTCTGCATTTAAAGTCCACGCAAAAATGCCTGATGGGACTTTGAAGGCCATCTTGAAATCCTATCATAAGGAATATTTGCCCGCGATTTAAATGCATTCTGCAATTATAGCAGTATCACCCCATAGCTTTTTATTTAAGTTACCTATTTTATAAACTAGAGTTTTAGCGCGCGCATTGCACACGCTCAACCTCTAATTGTAATTAAACCCATAGCAATAATGTGGAAACCCCGGTCGATAATGTATCAAATTTCTGAGCGCATAATATATTAACATTTTGCCTATATTTTAACAATGATTAACATTCTTTCAACACAAATGACTCTTAAAAGCAGTGGCAACATTAACCATTCAGCGAACAAAAGGCAACAGGCTGATTATCATTTAGGGGGCCACTCAATGACATGCAACACGCCCACTGAAGTGGTGTGAGAAATAACGACTTTCTACTCCTCATTCACCTATAAAGTAATTGACATTTCCTATGGAGAAAATACTACCTCAGGGGTAGTATTATTCAGGAGAATTTCAGGGTACAAATATGTTATTCACACATACGGCATATCAGGAGAATATCAGGACTTGCATGTGTGTCTGAAAGCAGCTAGTGTGTGAGCATTTGATTACATTATAAAATTAGTCAATTTATTGTAGCAGGGGTAATTGTTGGAAAGTGTAGTATACTATGCATGTAAATCACTTATTAAATAGCTTTTACTGTTATTCAGGGCTGAAAAGTGCATTGACATTTTAAAATGCAAGGCCACTACTATAAAAAATGAAATGAAATGACAATAATAATCATCATTGAGATGAAACATCTCTTCCAGTGTCCTGGCCAAGACAGGCAGCAGTAGCCTACAGTCACACAGAGCATACACACAAAACATAAGAAAAATAAAACACCTAAAACAGTCCGCAGGGGGGAGGAGGGGGGATATCAATATCTAAAGACATTTGGGGAGGCTCAATGTGGAGCGTAATATTACATTTGAGCAACAAAGTGTAGTCTTGTGGTTGACTTCATAGACAATTCACCATACTGTGTTATTGACATGTTTTCGTTCTGTGCTATAGGGACACTGTCTCTTTAAGATCACGTGACTTATGTGTTGATATGCCGGTCGGTGCGATGTTTGTATTTAACGATTTTTATATGGCAAAATTAACGACCTGCAGAAATTGTCTCTTCCCTTCTTTTATCGCAATTTATACAGTGTATAGACAGAACTTGTTACCTGGGAGAGTTTGTCTACGGCAGAGCCGTTATGTTTAAAAACATAACGTCTTACCTGGGCGAGTGTCGCTGCGGTGTGTGCGCGTGCGTGTGTATTCTAACCTGCGCGTGTGTCGATGGCGGAGCCGTTATGTTTAAGGGCGAGTGTCGCTGCGGTGTGTGTGCGTGCGTGTGTGTTCTTACCTGTGCGTAGATCGATGGGGGAGCCGTTATGTTCAAATACATAACGTCTTACCTGGGCGAGTGTCGCTGCGGTGTGTGCGCGTGTGTTCTTACCGCTGCGCGTGTGTCGATGGCGGAGCCGTTATGTTTAAAACATAACGTCTTAGCTCAGCGAGTGTGTCTCTGCCTTTGTCTTTACGTGCGATGTGTGCGTGTGCGCGCGTGGGTGTGTGTGTGTCAATTCCATGTATGTTTGTGCGCATGTGCGTGTGTGTGCAGTGTGTATATGCGGTGTGTATGTGCGTGCTTGCGGTGTATGTATGCGTTTGCGCGTGTTGTGTGTGTGTGTGTGACCTGCAGGCTGCTTGACACATGCGCACATGAGTAACTTGAGTAACTGGTGCGACAGGCCTACTATTATAGTAGTAAAACTTGGTAATATTGTGTCACATTTTCGTTCGTGCTTCTTGGCCATCCAAAGGCTGTGGAACTGTGCTAAATGTCTATTGACCACTACATTACTGCTAAATGCATTATGCTGGTCTGGACCAGGGTATGTAGCTCTGTATCTCTGATCGCGGCACTGTGTCCCGTGTCAGGAGGGGTCGGGGGAGTGGATGCCCCTGGACGCGGAGGTGCTGATGAAGGCGGACGAGATCTACGGCACCAAGACCGCCACGCCCCACCAGCTGCTGCTGGACACCCGCTTCGAGCTGCCCTTCGGTAAAACACCTCTCAATAGTGAGGGCGCCTGAGTACCAGCCCAAAAGGCCTGGGCCTCCATCCCCAGTAGATGCTACGGCCCGAGGTTGGGGGAGCCCAAACGCACGACAACAGACGACGGTTGTAAAGTTCAAAGGTTTTGTTTGATGGGAGTGAGCAGAGGCTGGTTGATGCAGGAGGTCAGCCGGGTCGTGTAGGAACCAGGAAGGCGGTGGGGAGGAACAGCGCCGCGGTAGTAAGAGGATCTTTCCAAACTTCCCAATCAGAGACCAGGGGTTGATCAGGTGGCCATGTACTGTAGGTGCAGAGTACAGAGCCAGGACACCGGGGTTAGCACCCCTGCTCTAGCTGTGAGCCAAGGCCACTTAAGTGACCAAAGGGAGTCGGGAACAAGGGTTTATTGCCTCATCCGATTGAAAATACAGGAACGTACAGTGCAGAGTTTTAATGCGTTCTTTGGAATAATATATCAAAAAAATATTTTAAACCTTCAGGCATTTAAGGCATTTCCACAAATGCCAGCAGTTTGTTTCACCTCTGTCCTTGCAAATGCCACCGCTATCTCACTCAGCAGGAAGGAAGCCCGTAACCTGCATCCGTTGGTCATGGCATTCAGGCTACGATTGGTGGAGTCTTGGCCAGCAATACCTAACATGGCCACACTTTTAATGTGGCAACAAATTTTTGTTATTTAGCTTCCACGCATACAAAGCAGTTTTTTTAATGTCACTACTATTGGACACAGTTCAAACTTTGATTCATGAAAATACAATGAACTATATTCAATACCTTCATATACATATTTAATAATAGCAGCTGCGCAGCTTAGCCTCTGTTTGTTCCACTGAGGATACACTTTCAATGCGCAGTCTGCCAGAATAACCCTTTTGATGCAGCTCTAACAGCTTTGATGCTAGGCTAACCCCTTTATCGCCAGGGCAACCCTTTTCTCGGCAAGCAAACCCCTTTGATGCTAGTTATACCCCTTTGATGCTAAGCTAACCCTTTTTACACTAAGTTAATACGTTTGATACTATGTTAGCCCCTTGGGGCCACGCTTACCCCTTTGACACATTTTAACGCTACACAAAACCTCTTTGACCCTAGGCTAACCCCTTCTGGGCAAGGCTAATGGTGCGTTTTATTATCCATCCGTCTCGGAGGTCCGAGGACGTTGCCTAGCGACACGCATGAACACGCCCCTTTTCCTCGGACGGCAAACTTGCTTGCTCGGATGAACTCAGAGGCCGAGCATGGATTCCGAGACAGAATTCAAGATGGCTGCGCCCAGTGTGACTTGAAGTATGAACTGTTTTCATTGTGTTTGGACCGCTTTAGTGGTTTGAATGTAAATTTCATTCATTGCATTACTGCAATACCTCACTGCGTCCGTATCTCTGCCTATGGCCTATACTATAGCCTACTTATTTTGGAGCGCCTGGTACTCTGCCAATGCTACCGCGACAACAGCTTTCCGGATGGAGTCCATGTTTTTCTCCAACGACGGAGCGAAACATAATAAAAGGCTTGAAGTGTGGCCATCACGTGTGGCCATAACGTCACGTCCGAGTCGGTTCGCAGAGAATACTAAAATGCACCATAATCACTTTAATGCTAAACTAACACCTTTTCTGCTAGGCTAAGCCCTTTGGCGCTAGGCTAGCCCTTTTGATGCTAGGCTAACCTCACTGGCGATAGGGTTAACCCCATTGATCCATCAAAGTGGTGAATCTGTCTGGTTTCCGCCAAGATAGCATAGCATCTGGCTGGAGAGTGAGGCCTTTCCAGGTGGCGCCGGAGCTCTCTATCATCGCGGCTCAAATGCTTAACCCACTCCCCTCCCCTCCAACCTACCCCCCCCCCCCCCCCCCCCCCCTCCCCTCCCCGGGCCACGCAGACTTTGAAGCCCCCTGGTCTTTGTTCTGTGTGGGCCGTTTGATGTGTGTTTCTACGGTAACTACCTCGTGACCGGCGACCGTCGTGGGAGTAGAACAGCAGTGTTTAGAGGCTGGTTGATGGGAGGATGGAGGGGAGTTAGGTAACAGATATCTGACAGATGGAGATATATGTGGGTGTGGGTGTATGTACAGTATGTATATATGTATATATTTATTTATATGTGTGTGTGTATCTATAAAATGTTTATCAATGTCCGCTATTTGGGACACAAATAGTTTCATCCAACTCATCAACCTCCTAATTTCTGCCACTGCAAGTGGTTTTTTTTCATGATTCCGTTTTCCAACAGAGTTTAGTTTACCTATTTAAATGATTCCCGGTAGGAAGAGCTCTGGGCACTGAGGCCAGAGCGATGCCCTGACTGTGTTGTGATGCTGGCTCCAATGTAATGTGCAGTGTGAACATCCGACGCAGCAGCCTCGTTCCTCTCCACCTTTCTCCTGGGGTTCATCATAAATCAGATTAGAACTGTCGTCTCAAATTGAAACTGTGAAACATTTATGACATATAAACAGTCCCAGTGTGTGTTTTATGCGCCTACCTTAATGCCTTAGGAAATAGTTGCTCACATTCAAAGCAAGCTGTTCTGGACTTTAAACTGCACGGGATCACTCACTCTTAACTGTGTTTACCTTCCAGTTCCTATAGGGCCCATATAATTAAACAGGCCTCATGAATATGCGATGAGGTAGGATTTAGGATGTAGTTCCCGCATTTTACTGTGTGTGTGTGTGTGTGTGTGTGTGTGTGTGTGTGTGTGTGTGTGTGTGTGTGTGTGTGTGTGTGTGTGTGTGTGTGTGTGTGTGTGTGTGTGTGTGTGTGTGTGTGTGTGTCAGACATCCCAGATGAGGAGGCAGAGTACTGGACTGGGAGGCTGAAGGACATCAACACCATGCCTATCCATGAGGAGGTACACAGACACACACACACCACACACCACACAGGATCTCGCAGTCTAAATCACTGATAACATAAATGTTACATTCATCAATCCCCACAGTACCTTGCTGGGATTGCCAAACAATTATGATGACAAAATGTGACTGTTTTTCAAATAAGAAAAAATTTCGGCTTGGTCACAAAGACGAAATAAATAAAATATGAATATTGATGAAATACAGACAGTGTGTTTTTTTCTTCATATACAAATGCTGTCTGTATTTGTTTTTATTGTATGAATATTGACTTACTGTTTTGCTCTAATATATGATTGTTGACTGTGTCAGCTTGTCACTGATGTTTCCCTTTCTTTTGTTTTCTCTCCAGTACCCTCTCCAGGAGGACGTGGCTGGTCGACCGCTGCATCTCGCCGCCTCCCAGTGCTGTGAGTTAGGCACTGCATTACCCCCCTTGGCCCCTAGAGGGCGCCATTTATCCACTATACAACTGCTCAGATCCCTAACCAAAAATTAACTAACAAAACTGTATGGTTTAAAATCCCCACCTATCGAAGCATACATAAGCTCGATTTTTCACATTCCAAAAATGTTGGAGTTGGAGCACTAGACTTTTCCCTATCTTTATTTGTATTTTGTTTGGTTTGTTTTTCATATGATCGTACACAATTTATTGTAGTTTGTTCTTCTTTCATTAACATTTTGGTTGAGCCAAGATTGCATCATTTATATATCTAACTGTAACTCCCCTTTGTCAGTGACAGATACCAACAAACAAATAACTACAAAAGTTAATGTGATTAGTTTCAAACAAAACAAAGAAATATAGATTTTTGTTGTCCACTCTGCTCATTAACTTTCCTCCTCAAGGTCAAGCTACTCTCACTTCCTCTCTCTGTTCTGTCTGGGTCACTCTTCTCTCACTCCTGCTGTGCTATGTCGGTATCACTTTTCTCTCACTCCCTCTATGTTATGTGGTCTAACAAACGTCTCACTCCTCACGCCTCATGCCTACCACAACACCAGGCAGCTATTTCGGATGGGCTGACACTCAGAGTATGTAAAACAGACCACCATCGTGTTCTCCCAAAGACCTTCCCTGCTGCCACCTTGCGCATGTCCTTGAGCCCCCCTTCCAACACACCCCTCCCAGTAATAAATATACAGTATACCCCAAGATGTCCCACAGATGTCCCACCAATGGCTGTTGTTTTGGTTTGGTTATGTTTAATCGGTAAATCCCTGCTTCACCGTTAGCCATTTGGCCCTCTGCTCACCCTCTTCTCCTCCATCTTTGTTATTTTTGTTTTCTGTCTTTTGATGTGTCTGATTTGTTCATCACTGTTTCTGCACATCCTTTGTTTGAGTTTGCTCAGAAGATCGATATCGCTGATGACATCTCTCTAATTCATCATTTAGAATTAATTCAATTAATCAAGAATAAAATCACTTAATATAATAAAACGGTTCAAAGTCTAGTGTGAGCTTAAACTCGTATGGGAATCCTTGAACTATCTCTTTATTATATAACAGCCAAGTGCTATTTCCTACAATTATGTTACTTTCTAAAAATGTACCATTGAAATGCATAGCCTTCATTCACTTTTGAGAGAATCTAGACATATTTAATAATAAAACATACTCAACATATTACAGATACTAATCTAACGTTCAAATCAAATATTCACCAATCCAATATATCTAGGAGATGTTTGTGAAGGGGTAGAATGTGGCTGTGTGTCTGTCTGCCAAGGGACCAGCAACATTAAAATCCAACACCACTCCTCCGCCAAGCCGGTCTCTGCCCCGCCCTTCCTAGCTCGGTGTCACCTTGGAAATATCCTCCTTTTTATTTTTCCTTTTACTCTCAGCCGTACATAACAAGGACCGTACATCTTGTTATGTCTGAGGTAGTTTCTCCCAGGCCTTGTGCGTTGCTGCAGAAGACCCGCCCCCTCCTCGTATGATGTCACTGGCAGCATTAAGATGATTGCTTTACTTAAAGGCTTTTATTGGTTTGTCCTCATGGCGGACAACATGGTTTCACCCCTCGCTTTAATTCGTCCTGCAAAACAAACAGCGACTGCTTTCCTGCCCAATCCAGATCTGTGTATTCCTCCTCCCCTCAGGCCGTGTTGAGACTGCAAAACGTCTAAAAATGTGGTCACGTAAATATAAAATATTTGTGTCTTGACTATATAAGACCGTAAAACAATTATTTTACCAAAGATTAGTAACAAGAGTTTATAATGAATTTGCCCTTTTTTATGCTTTCTATTCATATACCCTCTTTCTTATTAGGCTATGACAGTTTAATTGTGGTCATGTTTTCATTGAGCTCTCCTTTGCTAACAGACGGTCAACATAGAGTTATTGAGTTTGTACAAGGTGTGTGCAACAATGTTGTTATAATACAAACAAAAGTATCTGATCAAACAAACAATACAAAAAAAAAAGATAACAATCGATAGCATATATAACAGTATATGACGCAGAACGATGACAACGTGATGCCTCTCTGTCTGGCAGGGGGTGTTGAATTTGTTTGTAAGGCCTGTTGAGATCCTAATAGGCATATCCTTTGACCGTATAACCGTACTCTCTCACCTGGCAAACCCCACTTCCTGGTGGTGTTAAGCCTCTGTCTTAACCAAAGTCTTTCAGGAGCGTAGAAGTGCAAATGTAAATAAAATACAAATATTAACCATAGTGCATCTCAAAGCCATGGAGAAAACCCCTTTTATTAATGTCAACAAATCAGACTTGTTAAATGCCTACTCATATAAACAAGGAGAGGACAGTATCATGACAAGGGGGTTTGATTCCCAGTCAAAAGGTTCTGGGGCGGATCCCCCATTGTCCTCAGTCTACCTGTCAGCATCCTAGAGTGACCAGCCCCAATCCCTACCTGCTCAAATATGACCTATCACAAATTCACTGTAAATCCCTTTGGCTACACTCTGGTGTCCTTTTAACTTAGCTAGTAATCACTTAATTCCACCTCTATACGGAAGTATCAAAGAGCACACATATATATATACACACACACAAACACACACTGTAGCTTAGGGATTCCCCACAGTGCTGAGAACAATAGGTCCTTTGACACGCTGGGAAAGCAAAGCAAACACAGGCGTAGATACTGAGGGTCAGGTGTCGGTGCTGTTGACATTTGTCAGAGACGGTAGGGTAGCAGCCTCCGTAGTCTCCTTCCCGATCGCCGTAGCGGTCGCTCATGAGGGGACCCACGGAGGAGCTATGCTGTACCCCAACACAAGGGTCCGAGGGGCCGAGAGCGTACCAACCCCCAGTCACCGCCATCATCGCCGCCGTCGTCAATAGCGACCAGGCGATGGACGATGGCCCTGTTGGTGGCCTGCCTCATGAAGCTGACCCGCTGGGTGTTTACCCCCACTGCAGCGCTGGACGAGCACGACAGCGCGCAGGACGACCATGACAGCGACTACCGCAGCGAGACCAGCAGCAGCGCGCCGCCGCCCCGCTTCCACACCACGGCCCAGCCCAACTCGTCACTGCACCAGTACCCCGTGAGGCCGACCGTGAGGGCGGCCCCGAACCACCAGCACCAGCACCACCTCAACCAGCAGCAGCAGCCCCCCCAGCAGCAGCAGCTCCATCCCGGGGTGAACCCGCGGGAGCCCTGTGCCGAATCGGTGCACAGCTTCGACATGGAGGACCGGGAGCCAACGGGGAGCAGGTCAGACACACCCCGGCCTTCTTATGAGTCATGATCAGGCCATCGCATTTTGTGCTTGTGTCTATTTTTTTTATTTTTATAATTAAAAAAAATAATTAAGAAACTCAGTCTATGCGAACATAGTCAGAGCTGTAACGACCCCCACACACACACACACGCACACGCACACACACATGCACACACACACACTATAAATGAAAATATACATGAGCAACAACATTTAACTTAAAAGATAAATCTTAATTATATTTGGTTTAAGAAATGTATCAAAGCATACAAATTAATTACAAAAGCCATAGCCAGCTGGGGATCACAGAGTACAGTTTATATATACAACACTTCCAAGTACTTTCTGATTTCCATGACAAAGGACAGTTCAAAAGACCGTTTGCAGCTAATATAAAGTTACCAGGCTAGATATTCCCTGAAGAGGTGGGTCTTCAGCTGTTTCCTGAAGATATTTAGTATGGGTTCTCCTTGTATCTACTGAGACTGTATCACTCTGCTGACGACTCTCTAGTGGCAGGAGTAGACCTAATGGTTGCTACCATAAATTTGAATCCTAGATATCTGCGACTGTGATGACTCTAGTCTAGTTATGTTCAATGTTATATCGGTTAGACTATTTTATTCATGGTTGTGGATTTGATATTCAAGACAAGTTTGGCTGGATGGAGCCCCAAACTTTTGAACCAGCTTTGTTATTCTAGTCATGTGTGTTAGTTTACACACGTTAAAGTTGTCGCTTTGTTTTTCCTCACTCGCTTGTCGGGCGTAAGCCAAGACGGCGTTTACCGTCTGGGTGTTGGTTTGTGGCTCTCAGCTCGGACCCAGCGCATTAACTGCGCCTGTGTGGACAGATGATGATTGATTCGGATAATGTCACGAGATTGAAGGAGATCAGAAACAGAGCCAACCAAGTCTGGTTGGCTTGGTTGGCTCTGTGCCCTCCAACGTCATGGAGGGAACCCTGAAAACGTAATCTTATTTTCCGTGACAAAGCATCTCTATGGTAGGATGTTGTCCTCAGGGTGGTGACTTCAGTTGGTTTTCCCTGAACCTGCTGCTGCAAAACGTGTCTAAATGCATGATTGTTGCTCTAGGGATTAGAAAAATATCCAAAATGCCAAGTGTACATGAATAAAAACATGCACTTATGTTGTCTACACGTAAACACAATACTCTGACAGGCTGACTCAAAAAAGGTTCACACATTGATTGGTACACATGTATTCTGAAAATGTATTTGTTGAATTTGATGTGAATTTGATGTAAACGAGTGTTTATTTAGTAAACATTGTGCTAACATAGTTAGCTAAGCAACAATACCCAAAGTTCATGTGTTGTGGTTTAATGTTTCTATATATTCTTTTAAATATTTATTTCAATTCAAATTGGATATCTTTGATTCAATGTTGTAATTTGCCTTTACTTCTGCATTTGTCTTTACTTCTGCATGCACTTACTCTGCTTACTTTGCTTGATTTTGCTTCTTTCTTTCTCATCATTTCCTTTTCCATATTTTCTCTTTTCTTGTCTGCATCCGCCCTTTCCCTTGCTTTCCTTTGCCTTCATCCTTATTATTACCCTTGCCCCAACTGAGACTAGATTGTTAAACCAGAGAGGCAGGGTTAGGATAATCCCGGTAGACTCGGGCACGGGGGTGGACAAATTGCAGAACAAATACAGACGGCAGACAAAGCCTCAGCTGAGGGACTTCCTAGACGACGAGGAAGAGGACACGGTGATCCTGCGCATGGCTCGAGCCTGCGCCGAGTCCCAATGCAGCGCCGTCGATCAAACCGACCCCAAACATAGCGGCATCCCTCCTCGCCCGGTCGAGGCCCCCTACCCGGAAGGCTACCACACTATCGACCGTCGTCGGCGGAGGAAAAAGTCCCGGGACCCCGAAGGGTTGTTGGCCGTAGACCCAGAGAAGCTCAGAGAAACCAGCCCAGACCGGGATGTCCTGCGGCAGAAGAGGGGCGAGCTGGTTATGATGAAAGTGGCAGAGATCCAGGAGGAGGAGGAGCAGATGACCCCGTGTCTCCGGCCGTACGGGAACAGGCTTCTGTACAAGACCCGGATGTGGGCAAAGAACGAGCTGGAGCACACGTTGGAGAACTACATGGCTTATAAAGAGCAAGAAGCTGCCAGACTCAGGGCAGGGTTCAGCTATGAGGACTTTGAAGGCCCGAACAGAAACTACCCAATTGAAACGGATATGGAAGCCATTGACTTTTTGGCAGATGACCTCCAGTTGTCAAACGACAGAGGTCATGGCCTGGACAGGTATTCTTTATCGTTTGGACATCCCGCGGATGCTCCGCATTGCCATCTGGATAAGAGGGCAGGTAAAGGCAAGCTGGGAGGATGGACTCCGGAGGCTCTGCTGTCTCCGTTGGAGGAGCCTGGCGACGAATTTGTGGACCCAATGGATGAGCTGCAATGTCTAGTCGAAACCGTTTCAGAGTACCTCGCGGAAAAAGAGGAAGAAATTAGCAAGTACGGTTCCCTCCCAAGAACAAGCAAATCCAGACTTTCTTCAGTCGGAAGCAACCGGACCGACTCCCTTGGAGATGAACCAAACGGCTCGCCGAAAGATCTCAAAGCTGAGACTCAAACGCAGACAAACTCTGAGCCAGGAATTTCAGGTGTTAAAAACGTTGTGAGCTCTTTGTTTAGTTCCATCACAGATAAAGTTAGTACCGGTCCAAAACTGCAGGTATCTGGTTCTGTAGCACCGCAAACTGCTCAGCCCCCACAACCATCTAGTATCTCCAGATTCTTCTCCTTTATTCCAAAATCAACCAGTGCAGCTCCAGTAGCTATGGTATCGCCAGTAGAAAATTCTCCAGACAAATCTGTGAGTTCTCTTCCTTCTCAAAGTGACATAAAACCTCACATTAATAATAAGGACAGAAACAATGCTAAAGTCAATTCTCAGAGTGAAATTAGATTAGTTGAGACAGTTCAAGAATTTGCTGATAAACCTCAACCTGACACGGGGGGGACTGTTTTGGGGAAATTGAACCCGTTGAAGCTGTTTTCTGGACCTGATGCACCAATGCCAGATAGAAAACAGCCGCCACTGAAGAATGGATTTCAAAACAATGCACATGGGGATGAAAAACATATGAACGGAGGCGAACAGACCAGAGGGGAAGAAAAACACAAAGAGACGATGAAACAAATTGATAGAGAAAGATGGAGGAATGAGAGGCATAACCAAATGGCTTTCAAGCAACAACATTCACAAGGATCGGTGCCCGGAAAGTCAACTGTGCATTCCGAACCGGTCAACTCAACCTTCTTTGGCCTGAAGGCTCTAAGCACATTGTTAACACCTGCAGCACCTATTCCTCCTCAGGGTCCACCACCAGTGGCAGTCTACCCCGTGTTTAGATCAGCAGAAGATGTCCGGACTGTGGAACAGCCATCCACCTCCAGTAGTAGACCTTTCGGTTCTTCTGGAAATGTATCCCATCCCCAACCCCCCAACGCAGAGGGAGGAATCCTGTCAGGTTTCCTTAAGTTTGCATCCAGTGAAGATGTTAGTGCCCGAAACCCAAATCCCCCGACTCCTTTACCATCAGGGATGTCAGATCCTTCAACTCATACTTCTTCTATTACCGCCCCAACATCGCAACCACAGGGAAATACAGAGACTGGTTGGTTCTCAACCATCTTTAACACAAACTCTGCTCTCTCGACCCAGAACATTCCCAGTGGTCAACAGCAGACCCAAATACACCAAATTCCAGCAGGCTCGCATTCGATACCCTCTGCGAACCATAAACCATCAGCCACATCTCACCACATGCGACAGCAAGCTCCACCACCACCACCTGAATCCCAAGGTTTTTTAACTGGTCTTTTTAAAGGAAGCTCCACGGATGACCTGTCTCGTACGGGAACCAATCAGGCCCAGCAAGGGGGACTTCTATCTGGGATTCTTAAGTTTGGATCAACAAATGACATATCTAACAATTCAAACTATCAAGACCCCCTCAGAAATCGACCGCCTAACAATCTCCAGCACGTCAACCAACAAACTCTCCCTCAACAAAACCCCCCAGCCTCGGGAGGCTTTCTCTCAGGTCTACTGAAGTTTTCATCAAATGAAAATGTATCACAAAACCCCATACCTCCTCAGGGTCCACCACCACGGTCTCCTGTTGGTGACCAACAGGCCACTCATCCCTCTCCCCCACAACAAGTACCATTACAACAAGGTGGGCTCTTCTCAGGCTTGTTAAAATTTGGATCATCTGAGAAGGTGACCCCGAGTCCACCAGCTCAGTCTCAACACCAACGGACTGGTGATGCACATTACCAACAGAACGACCATCAACAAGAAATTCAAGGTTCAAATCTTCATACTCCTTTGAGGCAAAGTCAAACCTTTCTGCAACAAACTAACAAACTGGACTTCACTCGACAACAAACATTTCCAGTACGCACACCCCCATCCAACCAGACTGTTCCGTTATCTGGGCTCTTCAAGTTTGCCTCTGCTGATAATGTTTATGAACAGTCCACTTCCACTCAACAAAGGTCCATGGCACAAAGTCGTTCCAGCCAGGGCGAACAGATGGCAACAAATAAACCAAAAGATGACATGGCAGCAAGACAACGTCAACCTAGTAGAACCTTTTCTGCACAGCGACAGGCAGAACAGCAGATTAACCCCCTCCAAGATAGTGAGAATGTTCAGACACAACAAGGGAGCACAAGTCAGCCTGGAATACTCTCGGGTATGTTTAACAAGTTGAATAAACCAACTGAAAATGTTGGCGTCATCGGGCAGGGATCAGCGGGGCAAGTGCCGCAGCCAAGATCGAGAATGAACCTTTTGTCAAGACAGTCCCCGATTCAAACTCAGGGACCTTCCCTTGATACCGATCAGTCTCTTCAACAAGAGAAGGTGGAGCAAGACAATTATCCTGCACAGCCTGCTAAACAGCAAGGATTTCTATCAGCGATTTTCAACAAAATTGAATCCAGGGAATCTTCACAACTTAATCAAGCAGAAATAGCAGCTCATGGTTCAGAGAAAAACATTGAAAGATACTCTTCTGGAGTGCTTCCAGAAATAAATAAACTTGCTTCTAATTCTGAAAAAGATGACAGACAGAGCAATGCATTTTATTCCAACCAAAGCAGACATGCTTTGGTAAGAGCCCCTGTTTCAATTGACAGAGAGAGTCTGGACCTAAGGACCTCAGCCACTTTTTCTAGATCTCCCCAGGGTCGAGAAACGTACTCCTCAGTCAGCACTGGGAATTTAGCACAGCTTTCATACTATCCAGGATCCCTTCATTATGTTCAGGCAATGGCGTACAGCACCAGTAATATCCCCTGCCTTTCACAGGGCTACTCAAATCCCGCTCTCGTACCAATGGAGCAATGCATCAGGGGAAGCAGTTCTTCTTTGTATGAAGGTCAGCTGTCACCGTATGCAATAAGCCCCACTTATGATGATGAAAATCATTGGATCCAGCAGTCTGCTCTTTGGCAGCAGTTTCAGAGTGAGTCCCAGAATTATCAACATGTCCCAGACCAAGTTAATGGACAGTGGAGCCAAAGGGAATCATTACAGAACCTCTCTCTCCAGTGTAACCCCTCCAATATGAACCAGCTTAATGCAGCTCAACTGCAACCAAGCCAAGGAGTTAATTTCCAACCAGAGCAGCATGAGCTTCATCAATTCCAAGGAAGCCAAGGTTTCAATAATGACCCATATGGCAAAAATAAACCGTGGAACAGCTATGACGACTTACAATATGCAAACAGGGAGGAGAGTGCATTAAACTTAACTACAAGAGAGGGTAATGCCAAACTTGGGAAATGGCACTCATTTAATAATGATAGCTCTTACAGTCTAAGTGGAGTTTCATACTATGAAGGTTTTTACGAGGAGACCCCACCAAGCCTATCTTACTCTGCAAATTGGCAACATGGAACCAATGGTTTCCACAATGTCCCGGCTAACGGAGTGATTCATCAGAGCAAATATAATTCAAATAAAACAGAATCAAGTTTCCCTCCACGTTCCTCCAGTGAGTTTGAGGACCCCGCGTATCTTGAAGATATCGAGTGGTACCAGCAATGGCTTGCATTGTTGGAGCAAGGCATGTGGTGGCCAGCAGAGGAAGGTGATTGTGGCTACTTCGTTTACACCGACCATGAATACATCTACACCTTGCTCACCGATGCAGCCGGGGAGTTTGTCTACGCCTGCGCCCCTGAAGGAAAGCCTTTGGAAGGTGTGCAGCCAGTGGAGGGCTTTCCTAGTGCTTGGTTGGACAACGAACAGGTGTCGGTGTGTGGCTTTAAAGTTCCCCTGTACAATGAAGACGAGCTTCTCTGGTTACCCGGACAAGACCAGAATCATTCACAGCTTCTGAATGCACCAGTAGATTTATCAGCTGCATATAGAAAGGGAAATCAGATCATGAATTTGAACCTTGAACGTTTCTCGGAAATGTTTGAAAATTCATTTGCGCCGCAGGGAGAGCTCATTGGAGACCTGGCATCGTACAGCTTGAACAAAGTCAGGATGGATCCCAGACAGGCGAGATACATTAATGAGGACCCCTACACAAATGTCATGGACCTCTCCTGTCAAAATAAACAGTACTCAGGCCCTTGTTGGAACAATCAAGAAACAAAGAGTCTTCTTGCCCAAAAGGTTGCTGTTTCACTTAGCTCTACCCCTACAGCATGTCCAAATCAGCAGTTCCCTAACAACTGTTATCAACCTGGCCAACGGCGACGGTCATCTGGTGCTGTGACTGTGAAGCACATAAAAGATACATCAGAGGAGGAATGGAGGAAGAGAGTTACCCCCGGTCAACAACAGCCTAACCGTGGACACATATCCTCTCTCGTATCATCCTTTGTGACAAAGTCATCTCAGCC
Organism: Gadus chalcogrammus; assembly: GCF_026213295.1. NCBI lineage: Eukaryota > Metazoa > Chordata > Actinopteri > Gadiformes > Gadidae > Gadus > Gadus chalcogrammus. The sequence continues at coordinate 4,840,659 of NC_079430.1, read as the reverse complement.
AGACTCTAGCATTGTCTCCCAAGAGCAGCAAGGAACAGCAAAATCGAAATCCACTGAACAGCCTAAAAGCATTATATCTTTGGGTCTGCAGAGCCTTAGGTCAAAGATAGTTAAAGATGATTCTACTACCCCTGTGGCACAACCACAAAGTGCCGAACAAAAATCTGAGATCACATCTACCCGTCGCTCAAGAATGTTGCCCACATCTCCAACAGCTAGTCAAATTAGTCCAACTCAAGAACCTTCCCAGACTACTGCACAGAAACCTAGACTTGCACGACAGTCCACAATGTCACAGCAAGCATCCCCAGTGGTTCAACAACCGGTCTCTGGACCATTTGGCTCAAGGGATTCCCTAAACAAATCTGGACAACTGACACAGACGCAACCGAAGCCAGCTGAAGTAATCAAAGTAGAGAAACCAAAGGAACAACCACAAGCAGGATTTATGAGCATGTTCAAGACTGCAGTAGGAATAGAAGAACCCAAACCAGAGCCCCCTGATCAGCAGAATAAAATTGGTTACACTGGTACCTTGCCTGTCACAGCTAACACAGAGGCGACAGGAGTATCAAATCTGTTTGGATCCTTAGGCAGCCTTTTTGGTTCTGACACCTCATCAACATCGCAACCCCAACCAAAACCCACTGTACCGGAGAGTTCTTTGACAACGGCATCTAGACCGAAGGGTTTACAGCGACAACAGACAATGGATCAGAGTTCATCCTCTCGGTCATCTCCGATTCAGCAACCAATCAAAAGTGTGTCACAAGTATTTACTTCTAATTCTGCCCAAGGTCCTGGGCCAGGCAGATCCCAAACAATGCCACCAACAGGACAGACCAAACAAGAACCAGTACCCAAATCAACTGGTGGACTGTTTGGATTTTCCATTGGCGAAATGCTGTCAGGAACATCTCCAGCTGCTCAAGCTGGTCCGTCATCTTCAGCGGTTGCAGCTCCAGAGGCTCCACAAGAAGAATCAATTGGTAAAAGCTTCTTATCCTTATTTACTGGCCCGAGTCCTGCACAACCTGCTTCTAAAACTGGGCCTGCATCACAAGCACCTTCACCAAATGAAGCTTCACGGGCTGCTTCACGTCCTGCTCCCCAAGCTGCTTCTCAAGCTACTCCCCAATCTACGCCCCAAGCTGCTCCTCAAGCTACTCTCAAATCTACTCCCCAAGCTACTCCCCAAGCAAATCAAGAAGAATCACTCGGCAAAAGTATATTATCAATGTTCAGTGGTCCGAGTTCCGCCCAGGCTGCGCCATCAGCTACAACACCTGCTGCAGGCACTAGTCCCCAAGTACCTCCGCAAGAATCTTTTGGTAAAAGTTTAATGTCAATGTTTGGAAACCAAAGTCCCATCCCGGCCCAAGCTCAAACCAAGCCTAGTGCTGAACTGCCATCCCAAGGGACTGCTCTGCCCAAGGAGCCGGCCAGTACAGGATTTCAATCCATGTTCAGTGGTCCCCAAACACAGACTGGTTCTATACTTGGAGGGATTCTGCCAGGTGCCTCTGGTTCAAGTCAATCACCAGCAAAGGGATTGCTATCAATGTTTAGTGAGCCACCTCAAACATTGCATACCCCACCTCGGCAACAATGCACGTCTCAATCACAAAGTGAAACACAAGGTGTACAACAACCACAACCACAAGGCCAACCACAGGGGCAGCAAGCCAATTCTGTCCTCGGGGGACTTTTTGGTGGCTTGTCGACTTCCAATGAAAGTCCAGCGAAAAGTTTATTCTCAATGTTTGGTGGTCCCAGTCCCGCCAAACCTCCAGCACCTGGAAGCACCGGTACTTCAACTCCGGGAGCAGGCCTAATGTCCATGTTCACGTCTACTTTACAACAAACTCCCTCACAAGTATCAGAGGTGCCAACCACCAGTGATACACTGGGTAAAATCTCAACTTCAAATGAGCATGGTCTTGCATCAGTGGAACCACAAGTAACACCGTTAATTGACTCTACTGGGAAGCAAATTACATCTGCCAATGCGACCACAATTAAAAAGGAATCAACCCCAGAGCCCACACCTCAGGAAGGGGTTCCTCATAAACCACCAACTTCCTCAGAATTGAATTCCATGCTCGGCAGCTCAAGTCTACAGGCCACACATGTGCAAGCTGGATCTGGCATTGATGTTCCAAAAGCAGGACCATCGCCTGCAAACGAGACACCTAGACCACCAGCCTCAAACGAACCTGCTAAAGGTCTGTTGTCCATGTTTGGAGGGCCTGCTCCTCAAGCAACCACTCCCCAAACTGGGGGGTCTTTATTCGGGGGTATGTTTGGAGGCTCCGGTCCACAGGCAGCCACTCCACAAACCGCTGGGTCTTTGCTTGGAGGTTTGTTTGGGGGAAGTGCTCCAGCTGCTTCCAGTGCTCAAACTGGAGGATCTGTACTTGGTGGGATGTTTGGAGGCACCGCGGCCTCCACTGCCACACCACAACCACAGACTGGTGGATCCATATTGGGTGGAATGTTTGGCGGAGCTACCTCCCAAACAACAGTTCCCCAAACGGCCGGTTCATTACTTGGGAGTATGTTTGGGGGTTTGACTTCCCAGCCGGCTCCTCCTGGAGCTCCCTCTGCACCAGGGGAAACCCCTGTTAAAGGCTTGCTGTCAATGTTTGGAGGACCAAGTCCATCTCCCACAGTGACTGAACATCTAAAACCCACTGAGAGCCAAATACCAGATACATCTTCTGTGGGCCAAGAGAAAGACAGTGCACTCAAACAACCTGACACTGAAACTGCATTACAGGCAGCAAACTCAACTAAACCTGAGAGTAACATTTCTATTGTTCAGGATACCGACAAGCCACCTGAATTAACCGTTGATGGTCAATTTAAAGATGTACATATTGGTACAGCAACTGAACAACCAGTCAAGCCAGATGAGCCAACTAAACCAGAACCAATGGTAGACCTAAGAAGCGAGAATCAATCGCCATCAAAATCCAACGAGGCAACGCCTTTGTCTGAGTCAACCATTCCAGTTGTAGCACAACAAGAGAAGCCCCCAGAGCCAGATAAATCGATGCTTGATTCTTCAGCTGATGCAGTTTCAGGGTTTATGTCCTCACTTTTCAAACCGGCAACTGCACCAGTTACTCCGCAGCAGCAACAACAGCCAAAACCTTCTAGTGTAGGAGGAGCATCCCAACCTTCTCAGACGGGGGGATCTTTATTGGGTGGTATTTTTGGAGGAGCCACCAACCAGAACACAAACTCTGGGTCGTTACTTGGAGGTTTATTTGGTGGGACGGCTCCACAGGCTAAGCCTCAAACTACTGGACCTCCGACTGGTGGTTCTATACTAGGGGGGATGTTTGGAGGACCAACTGCCAAACCTGCAGCTCCCCAGGCCGCAGGATCAATGCTGGGTGGGCTCTTCGGGGGCTCCTCTGCACAAACACCAACAGCTGCAGCTGGTGGGTCTCTACTGGGCGGAATGTTCGGAGGGGCGACCGCCCAGACCACAGCGTCCCAGATTGGAGCAGGCCTTGGAGGAATTGGTGGATCCTTATTTGGGGGCGTTGCCAAAGACCCACAAGGACCAAAACCAGCAGAGACCAAGATAACACCGGCTGCTGCACCGCCGACAGAAAATAAAAGTGAAAGTGTGCCACTCAAAATAGATCAAGTTAGTACTGAGGCTCAGGAAAATATACCGAAAGAAGTAAGTGATGTGGTTCCTCCAAGTGTTAATAGTAATCTGGCTGATGCCACTGTGAAAGAAAAGAGTGATATCGAAGGGGAGGAGGTAATACATGAGAAGCCTATTCTGATTATTGGTGAGGCTGAAAATAAAGACTTGGACATGTCAGCAACACCTGATGTCCAAAAGGTAGATACTGGGAAAGCTACCGTTGATCCGGTCCCCCAAAATCCAGACTCATCTCAAGCCAAGTCCCTATTTGGCTTCATGTCAACACCAGGTGAGGCAGGGAAATCTTTGGGATCGCTTTTCTCCTCCACACCAGCACAGACTGCAGCTTCCCCCTCAACGCCCCAGTCAGATGCAGTCAGTGGTCTGTTCTCAGGATTTAAAACCTTATCGGCAGGGATATTTCAAGAGGAAAGTCCGGCTGCAGAGAAGCAAGAGCAACCGGCTGCCACCTCCACCTCCTTGTTTGGAGCCAAGATCTCTTTCCCCTGGCAGACGGAGTCCTCAAAACCCCCTGCTCCCTCCGTCAGTACACCCCAGCCAAGACCTAGTGTCACCACAACAAACACTCAGTCTGTTCCTACTACTCCTGCTGCCCAGAGGAAGGAACCGGTAGGTAGCCAGGGTGTTATAGCCCACCCCCAGATTTGCCTCTCCACTCCTGAAGTAGATCCTTCAGCTTCCCCCTCCCAAAAGGAGCAGGAAGGTCTTGTAGAAACCCCTTCTTCCGCGGGCCCCACTTCTGGAGTGCAGCTGGACACCCTGTCCAAGACGGAGCTATTGAGTGCAAAAAGGCTAGTAAAAGCATAATAAATGGCAATACCCATTTCCTTACCATTTATGATGCCTTGGTGATATTTTAAAGGCATTCCTTGTCCAGTTCTGCAGTCCATCTGTTTGTTTGAGTTTTGTGTGTAGTTCTGTCGCATTGTATGTGTTCATGTTTCATCTATAGATCACCCTTTAACATCTCAAAACTAAATGTACACGTGTATACGTCATTTTATCTTGGACAAATAAGTAAAACACTTTCTAGAGTCACTTGACTAATGCCAGTTATTGGTAAATAACATAAAATAGCATCTTTGAGTTTCAAAGATGCTATCGGTTTTAGTAAAGTACTCTTTCGCTAATTCTGAAACAGACTTATTGGTCATTGAAACATTTCTACTTGTGTTCTATAGAGAAAGTTGTTAAGACTGTCCGAGATTCTATGAATACAGTGTACGTTTTTTAACGTAACTCATCTCCTCATTTTACAATTCCTTCTCCATTCTACTTAATATTTTAAATTGAGTGTATGGATGTTAGAAATCATTGCGAAAGAACCTGAACCTCACATAATAAGCTTTAGACGAGCAATGTCCAATTGACCAAGCAGTTGTTTTTATTGTGAAACAATTTGCCAGTAAAAATTTGAATTCTTGTGAGGTTAAGGATCTAGCTTCTTTACATTTCTTTTCTCTGTTACTTTACAAGTTCCACTTTGTAATGTGCAATCCACCTGAATATTTGTCTGTGTAACATTCTAACTATGCCATCTCCCTCACCCGCCGACACCTTCCAGTCCGGTGGAAAGTAGTCGCTTTGGCTCCTCTGGGAACCTGAGCCAGGTGAGCTCCCAGCTCAGTGAGATGGGCCAAGAGAGCACGGGAGGATCAGAGCAGGAGGAGTCCTTCCACTCCTATCACAGCAACGACCCTCGGCCCACTTCCTCCTCCACCGGAGGACCGCCACCGGTCAATGAACTTCCCCACCCCACGAACGGCACCTCCCTGAGGGGGGAGGAGGCCTCCGTGAGGATCGCCGCCAAGGGAGTGGTTCAGGTCCAGAAGAACGACACTCCCGCTGAGAGACGCTTGGCTAGACTTCAACGGTATGGAAGCTCCTTCGCTCAGCATTCAAACATTGTTTAAATATTTTGTAATGTGAACTTAAAATGGATGCAAGTTCATTCATTCATTCATTCAGTCTCAGAAATTGTTTTAATTTCCAAATAAGCTTTTATGTACAAGGAATCTTTTTGGTTTGTTGGTGCAGAAATACAAGAAATTAAAATACAAAAAACATACAGGATATCTTACTATGTGTCCAACCGGTCATCCAATGTGCTTCTCACTTGATGAGGACCCAAGGAAGTGCAGTGTTGATTGTGAAGTTGTTTTAGCGAGCCGTTCTTGAAATAGCTATAAACAGCAATATGAGCAAAAGGCCTATTTTGAACAGGCACTGCAGTGTTAACGTGTACATATTCAAAAGATATATGCAACATACTGTTAATATGAGTTCACAGGTTGATGAAGTGTTTCTTGGTCCTCAGTTTCCATGACGACGGGCCGCCATTACCCTTCACTCCCTCCAGGGTGCGCTGGTTGAAGGCCATCAATAAAGTGAGAGTACAACTCCGAGAGGTAGGCTATGATTATTGCTATTAGTCGTTCACATTTCCACAGCTGATCTGAATGGATTTGCCCGACACTTTAAATGTTTTATTGCTGCATTCCTTCGGTACAAAACACATCGCATATCAGTTTGAGAACCAAACTTTAGTGGATGCTGTTGTTGTATTCTTGGTTTACAGCTGTAAATCTGTGTTCCCAACAAGCCATTTTACACATCGTCATTTTATACGGTAATTTGAGATATATTTAATTCAGAGATGCTTTAATTCATTTAGAGATGGTGCTTTAAAGCTCTGGAGTATATGGGTAACTTTTCAGGCAAGCATACCAAACAAACCGATTTAATGATTCAATTGAAACATGTAAACACTGATTAGTGATCCCACTAACACTAACTGATGTATTGGTTGAGTTTCACCTCTGGGTCTTTTATTTTATTCTCTTCCTCTTTCTCTGTGTCTCTGGTCTCTCTCTGATTTAGAATTGTTCTCGTATGCATATTTTACCTCCTTCTCCAGGGGGGGATGTGTGGCCATATTGAACCTGATAGCGTTATGTTGAGTATCAAGTGCCTCTGACTACATGTCAATGTACTCTCTGTAATGGGGAAGCTAGAATGTGAAACATTTCCAATTAAACACAAGTCACTTTGTGATTGGATTGGCCAATTGATCCTGTAATGGGAATTTGTTAAGTACTCAGGTTGAACCAATTGAAGCAATATATCTTATAAGGAGATGAATGGTCCTCATAAAAGGGACCTATTGTACACTATGTTCCATTTTCAAACATCCCTCGTTCTGTTCTTTGTTCAATGAGTTTGGACATGGGCCCGGGCCGGGGAGGGGCTGGGGCAGTGCAGTGTATTGGTTAGGCTGCTTGACTCCCAGCCCAAACGTACCAGGTTCAATCCCAAATGTCCGCTGCCTGGCTGTAGACACCCTTGGGCGGGCTTCCTGAGCACGACCTGCTCATTAAGGACCGTGTCAATGCAGGTCACGCCGCCATATTGCCTTTTCTACTCTACACTTTATTGAGTCATTCAGCAGGTGATTTCATCCAAAGTGAAGCGCGGTAATGTAACACTCAGGCAGGCAGGCAGGGGTTGAGGACGCCTACTGCCCAGGCTGTGTCCTGGCACTTAATGTATGCCATTATTGTGTGTTATACTTGGTTATAGTACTTCGTTGTGTAGTGTCTTATCCTAGATATCTTTGTTTCATGCGAGGAATGGGTTAACCGAGCGATTGGCACTTGGTTCTATGAATATCCGTTACTGTACGACAGCGATATATTGTTTCACAATCCCCTGACAAATGTACTTATTGTAAGTCGCTTTGGATAAAAGCGTCTGCTAATTGCCAAAAATGTAAATGCAAACATCTCGCCAGTATAACCTGGCAACCTCCCACTGCTGCCTGAGAGGTGGTAGGTCTGAACATGTGTGAACCGTAGTGGCTCCTCAGCCGCCACCAGGACACAGAGGTCTGGTGAGGCGTCCCGTACCCTGGCTGTTTATAAATCTTCTCTCTGGTTGGCCCCGTGGCGCTCCCCAGACAACAGTTTATTCCTCAGAGTCTGTTCCCATTACCCTGATTGGTTTGCAAGGACTGGTTGATACGGCGACACAAGGGGCGTCTGAGCGCAGGCAGCGGAGGAGGGAGGCGGGAGGCGGGCAAGGTGAAAGCAGTCCGGATATTATTTATTGGAACATAGGGTAGCACTTAAGGAGCAGAGCTGGCTGTTGAGACCACTGTAATGAATTAGGACTCGCCCTTAATCTGCCACGCCGGTGTCATAGCGGCGGGATCAGAAATATGAGCAGTTTTAGCAGTTTGGAACGTGTGTGTGTGTGTCTCTGAGCAGTTTAGAAGTTTGATGTGTAGACTGTTTTCCCAGAATGCCTCTCTCTGCAGCCTTGTGAGGTACGTAAATCCATCCTGCTGTGTAATGTATGTTGTATCACAGCAGGAGAGAGAGAGATGGGGAGAGAGGGAGAGAGAGAGATAGGGAGAGAGAGGGAGAGAGAGAGATAGGGAGATAGGGAGAGAGGGAGAGGGAGGGAGAGGGGGAGGGAGAGAGCGAGAGAGGGAGAGAGAGGGAGAGGGGGAGGGGGAGGGGGAGAGAGAGAGTGTGAGTCTGTCTACCGAGGGGCACGCCGTCCTCTAGCCCCAGCCTCCTCTCCCCCCAGCTCACGTACTGAAATGCCCAGTTTCAGATGCCCCCTTAGAGATTGCGCTTCACCCACGGACTGCGTTGAACTCAACTGTGGACATTTCTTTGCAATCATTTTTTTCCACCACCTGACGGATTAAACAAACCTTCGTGCAGTTAATTATTTTGTTCTTAGTTTAATTTGTTTTGTTTAGTTATCAATGCCAAGGTAAGGTATGCTGTTGTTTACGCTCCATAACCTTTTACTCTAGACCTTTTCATTTTAAAAATGAATTGGACCAGTCTAAAATAATAAGCAAATTAATTGTAAATGGACACATTAAGTAGTAGTGTAGCTGTTGAGATGGGTCAGGTTGCTTAACATTTGTCCACTCACTAGCTGCTCCTATTCTTGTCTGAGTTACTTGGGAAGTCTTTCCCCTCAAATAACCACAGCCTACATTGCCCTTCAGCTCTTAACCAAATATTCCATTTGTCTTTATGGAGCTGCTCGAATATCCTACACTTTGTATGCTGCGGAGTGTGTTCATGCAACTAGTGCGTTGTTAACTATGTAAAAATACCAGCCTTTGTAGCCGTGGTTGTCAAACTGTGTCTACGCTCTGTGTGGAGCTGTTGTTTAGCCGTTGTTTAGCTGTGTTGCTTGAGAAGCATAAGAAACTGGTCCTGCAATAGGTGGAGCGATGACAACCTCTGATGTCACCCTTTTCCCATCAGCCCGTCTGTAAAGCCGGCCGTAGCCTGAGCTGGGTTGTCAACCCCTCCTGATAAGTTCAACCCAAAAAAACAAGCAGTCAAGCTCCTGTCCTCTTCCCCTTGTGGACCTTGAGATTAGTAACACGATAGGCATTGCGTGATCCTGCAATTGACAGGTGTTTCAGTGGGACTTTAATGAGAACCTAAATTATGAAGGATTTCTTCTCACCCTGCTCTTCATGAATGATGTGTTTTCCTAAATAGTTGATCTTAAACATGTGAGAGATTGGGATCACTGGTTGTTATTTAGACTTTGTTAGACTTTATCTTAACAACAAGGAGGACACCATGAAGGTCTTCTGAACAAGGAATTTTATGAGTTTACACAATTTGAAAATTATTAAATACAATCTCTTTACGTCTCTAGGAAGATGTCTCTTGAGTTACAAAGTTATATTAATGCCACATTGTGTGCTGAGATGAGGTATTTGAGATAAATGATCACCCAAAGCATTGCAAAGCAGGGTAAAACTGAAAAAACTGAAACTTTATTAATAGAAAATACATAATGAATTAAATAAGTCTCGATATAGAACACTATGGAAAGAGCTTTGAGCGGCTAGATAAATGCAGTACATTATTATTGAGCTTGCAGTTAAGATGACACTTTATTGTTCACCGTTGAAAAACTGAAGATTATTATTAATTGATATACCAGCTCATGTCCGAGAGGGTTGAGCCATGGAACATCATGCATAACATCAAATTAAATGGTGTTCTTCTGAGAGAAGCTCGACGCGCGCACACACACACACACTCTAACACACACTCACCCGCACCCACTCACAATCTAACACATACTCACAATCTAACACACACTCACAATTTAACACACAGACACACTAACACACAGTCAAAGTCACACACACTACACACAGGTTAGGCCAGCAGGAAGGATCCGCTCAGCTGGTGTGGGAGTAGAACTGTGACACGGCCTAGGAGGAGAGGAATGATCTGCCATCTAATTACCAAGCTGTCTTCCCCTTCTCCCCTAATTACAGAGCTACAGCCAGCTGCAGCGTGTCCTACGCGTGCACGCGGCTGCCTGCTGCTGCTGCTGTGCAACAGTTGGGCTCATATTTCTTTGCCCATTGTACTGTAAGCCAGTTCAGTGTGAATTCAATTAAAAATAATTTGTGAAATCAAGCAAGGGAGGGGAGAAGAGGATCACATTTGACATTCGTATTGTTCAATGTTGTACTCTAGTCTACCTTTAACTGAGCAGCTATTGTACTTATTTGCTTTTCATTCAATGTTTTTATGACTATGATGGCATCTGCTTACAGTGTGTGTGTCTAAGGCTTGTCCGTGCGCCAAGAGAGACGGATCTCAGGCCTGTTGGATCCCTTTTGGAATGCGGCATGTGCCAGGACATTTCACGCCGTTTCCTTAGCGGTCGGTCCATGGTTAGAGACAGGTTGACCCAGACCTCCTGACCTCTAAGGGATGTTCTCCAGAGCGCCTCTCGGTGGACAGGATGGGCATTTCACCGGCACCTCCCCCCGTCACCAGTCCCCCAAGAGGAAGGAGCTGCCCAAGCAGAGATCCCATAGCCCTAAGGTGGACCGGGACACTTGGGGGAAGCTGCAGTCCCTGGCGGAACCGGGGAGCCACGAGCCTCCTCGCCACCAGACTTCGCTCGAGATCAAACCAACCAATCAGACGTCGTTCACCTGTGGACCTCTAAAGAGAGACCCATCGGCAGGGCTGCAGGGGTTCCCCAGCTGCCACGGTCACACAGGGGGTCTTGGCCCACCCGTATTAGGGTTTCTTGAGCTGAGTCGAGGCGGTCCACTGAAGGCCCCTTGTACCGTTCACGTGGACCCCTCCACCCCCGATCCCCCGGACCTCACCCCGTCGGGGGAAACCAGCAGCTCTGACTGCCAAGATGGCATCGGAGTGGTGGAGGACAACATACCCTTGAATGAAGAAGAAGACGAGGAGGAGGGAGATGATGAAGGAGAAGGTGAAGGCTCCGACAACATAGTACACCACATCCTGAAGGAACTGAGAGGCATCAACAAAATCCAGGAGGAAATCTCGGACCTGAGGGACTATCTGACATCGGTGCGGGGGTCGGTGGACGAGGTGTCCTGCTGTGTAGACGCCGTGCTCAGCGAGATAGGGGAGCTGTACTCGGGCGGCGCAGCTGAACCGGAGCCCAAACCCCTTCTCTCCAAGACGGCGAGAGTCAGAAGAGGCAGCCTCGGCAGACAGAACGCCATCGAAACCCCCCAATGCACCGCCATCAGTCCTCTCTTGAACCGCTGTGAGTGGGGCAAAGAAGCCGGACTCGTACCCACCCACAGATCTCCTAAACAGTTGAGAGAAAGCCTGAGCCCTCGTAGGGCAAAGCAACCGGAGCCCAATGACTCAGGTCACAGCCCAAGGAATCAACCTTCTGTTCCCGGGGCGGCCGACCTGTGTTGCCTGGAGCATCATTGTGCCCACCACTACCTGAGCACCAGCTCCCTGTCCTCGTGCCACAGCTCCGTCTGTCAACAAAGGAGCGACCGATTCCAGCCAGCCGCCGATCGACTCTACGACGGCTGGGACTCTGTTGTCAGGAAACCAAGTGTGCGGCGTGGCGAAGGGGCGTGGAACGAGGAGGACATGTTTTCGTGCACTAACAGCGGGGACTGCTCGGAGATGTGGGACAGATGGACGACAGAGACCCAGAGCAGCAATGCTGGTCAATCGTCCCACAGCAGCTCAGAGCATCCTTCGCTGTTGTTCGGCCAACATTACAACTCCCCCGCCGGCTCCTCTGTTTACCTGGGCTGGAGGCCCCAGGGCGAAGACACCAACCTGGAGTGCGACTGTGCAGCCAACTGCCTGTTCTCGCGGAGCTCCGGGTACCACACCATGGGCGCGTTCGCGGATGACCGGAGCCTCGGCGCCTTCAGGAGCCTGAGCTGTTCGACCCTGCTGCTCACGGACTGCGACGAGAGCTACCTGGAGAGGGACTCGCCCCGGGGCACCTGCCACTCCTCGGCCCGCACCCTGGCTCGTTCTGCCGAGAGCCTGGACAGGGAGTGGACCTATGACTGCTTCGTGCCCAGGGACAGTGGTGTCCCCGTTGAGCTGAAGTCGGGCGGCCAGCGCTCTTTAGACGGTCTGGAGAACGCGACGGAGACCCTCGCCACTGCTAGCTTCGACATCATGACTTTGAGCAAGGCAGTGCTCACGTTCAAGTCGGCTTTCAAAGGAGCTTTCAAAAAGATGGACGGAACCGACTCAGAATTTGACATCGATGTCACTGGGTTTGTGCCTGAGGCAGCTCCCTCTCCAGGGAGTGCATCCCCTGAACTCCATGGGGTTGATGTGTTCCCATCCCAGAATGCAAAGGGAAAGAGTAATCCACCCCAGAACCCTACTGAGCAAGACGCTCCAGCAAGAGAATTTGGCGAGCTGTCAGATTATTTGCACTGTGGTCAAACAATTGAGAATTCAAGCAGTTCTCCTCAAAAATCCCCCAATGAAGCGACTCTCCCCGCCGGTCCCCTAATCCAGCGTCACTCCATCGAGCTCTCGCAGAGTACAGCAGAGGTCCCGACCTGTGACGGGGACGGAGAGGCGTCTGTCAAGGATCCCACCCTGGACACAAGCTCAAACGACAAGGATGGCAGCCTTGTGGTGGGACCAGCAGTATCTCAGGGGCTGGGTCGGAGTGGGTCAGGTTTGATCCCCATAGAGGAAGACTGTGCCATGGACGAGAAGGAGCACAAAAGGCCCGAGGATGTTGGCCATAGAGAACGCATCGCCAACTTCCAGCGTATTCTAAGGGAAAAGAGGCAGACCCAAAGACTGTCCCGGTGTTATACTGGGTCGCATGGCTCACATGGCTCACAGGGGTCCCAAGGGTCCTATTCTCTGGAGGATTTTAACCAAGGTACTAACCTACAGAGATTTCCCTTACGTCACAGTAGTTACGTTCATTCAACTTAGTCGCAATGTGTAAAGTCGCAATTTCACCTAGCTTGTTAAATAATAAATATCTGTAGTCAATGCTGATAATCACATCCTAAAATTATATATTCTACAAATAGAAAAAACTGATTGTGCCTCTTTGTTTACAAGAATCTTACTATAGACATCCCTAACCCCCTCTCATTCACGCCCCTAAGCCAGCCAAGCCAGGCTAGTTCATATCACAGCGTTGCACAGCCAGTCAGATTGGACAGAACACTGTTATAGGCCTTTCAAACATGCAACACACAACCGGAGATAAGACGTATCAGACGTGTTCACACATATCAGAGATATTTTGTAAACTTGATGTTGGGTGGCCCCTGGGTGGATTGTGTAGGAAGCGGGAGTGCCGCAAAAGTATGCAGTGGAGGACGCAGTATTCAGTTGACAGCATATCGAAGCTGTTGGTTGAGGCTACCAACTCCCTGGTACTGCCTCTTTTGCGGTGTTATCAATACTGCATATATTTAGGGGTATCCACAATGTCAACGTAAGAGTAGAAAGGAGAAAGGCGTTTGAATGTTAAATACAGGACAGAAGAGAAAAGTATGAAGCAGCCACACTCCTTACTCACGGTTTCGAACCCGTCGTATGATAGTAACGCCATCAACACGTCAGCATCACGTACACTCGCTTGTCATGAATTGAGACTAGGGGGCCGGAAAGAGGCCGTCTGTGTGAAAGGCATTTTATTGAGGGGGGGATTTATGCCAGAAGTCTCCCGCCTACTCACTGGGAGGGGCTTTATCTTACAAATTGCAACTTTAAAATATATTTGATAGTGACACAAATTGATTTTAGTTTTTTAACATTAATTCCTTTTGTGTTTCCATTTTCTGCAATGATAAAATCCATGATTTATATTTGTATTTTCCTTCACAGAGTTTAGCAGAGAAGATGACCAGGTTAATGACTAATAAATATACTCACTTTTTATGCGTCTTCATGTATTCTTCATCCCATTGCGGCTCATCCTATGGTTCCCATATGGTCCAGCTCGGCATCAAGCATGATTATGTATTTATTTTTCCTTTTCATTTGTACGTACCAATCACTTCCTCATCTGTAACATTGATCATTTATATCCTGCTTGTAATGCCATAGACGGATATATGTACTACGTCTTCTTTCATTTTTTAATGGTCTGTTATCATCAGTTGCTAAAGCTTTGTTTGAGTTTACTTGAAATAAAGTTGTATTTGTGTTGTCAATAATCATGATGTACAGGTAATTTTGTTTTATAGCCTACAATTACACTTGCATGCACCCTGACACCCAAGGTGTGGAACTCAACCAAAGTCGACAAACAAATCCTATTCTCTTTCAATACCACGCACATGAGGTTTTTTTTCTGCGATTCAAAAAAACATACATTAAGTCATCCTAAATGCTAACATTCTAAATGCTAACATTCTATATTCTAGCATTCTAAATTCTCATATAAATTCTAACATTTTGATCTTGTAGGTCAGCCATGAAGAGTCCACTGCCAGACAGGCTTGGGCCAAACCAGGGTAAGTCTATTATTATTAATTAATAATAAGTATTGAAGTTGAACCAGAATGTCTAAACTTTTGGAGTGTGTATCCCCAGTGGAGGAACGGGTCTCTACGGTATTGACAGCATGCCAGACCTTCGCAAGAAGAAGCCCATTCCCTTGGTCAGCGACGTGGTGCGTAACACCCGTGTGTGTGTGTCTGTGTGTATGTGTGTTGTGTGTTTGTTGTGAGCTTGAACCTTCTTAGAGGGTACATCTAGGATGAGAATGTTAAAAAAAAAAAACGACAACAAAAATGGCACTAAATATGAAAATCCAAGTGCTAACGTTTCTCTTCCTCCTCTCCTAAACCCAATACTATTCCCCCCACAACTCTCTTGAATGCGTTCATACTCCTTGGTCAGGCCATGGTAAGTGAATAGAACACACCCCCCCCCGTTCCCAAATCCCCTTTCTGCTCCAGAAACAATATCAAGTAGGACGAATCGGGGTCAAACGCATCAGCTCCTCTTTGTACACCCCTGCAAACCGCAAAGTGCTCCTCCGCCCTTGGGACGCCGTAACATAAACACAGAGTGCTTCCATTATTTCAGGAAATCTCTCGGGTTAATTAAGTTCCTGCTTGATATTCCCCTTAATGAGGATGATACCGTAGCTCCCTCCCTCCCTCCCTCCCCCCCCCCCCCCTTGGGCTGCTCTCTGGTCACCTGGTGAGCTGTTTGTAGGGGTTGTTTTGCCAAACTAACCCGGGTGAGTACTAACCCTCAGACTGTAGCTAGCACTTCCCTCACTCCGTTCTTTCTCACTAACGGGTCTCGGCATAACCTCCCCTTCCGTTATGTTGAGTTTTTATTCTTCCTAATGATAGTTAGTAGGTGCTTCCTCTTCTGTTAACAAACACCCTGCTACCCCAAATCCCACCACTAATACCCTTAAGATACCCTGCCCGTTAAGTTTTCTTTTAAATTCTTAATTCTCTGTGGATGACTCTGGGGATACGTTGGGGTCTTGTTTTCGGGTTGTGCGTGTGTGATGTCGGTGATTGACTTGTGGTACTGCGGCTGCCCCCGGCTCTCTCCGTGGTTCAGTCCCTGGTCCAGGCTCGGAAGGCGGGGATCGCGTCCTCCATGTCGGCCCGGTCCTCCATCAAGGACGAGGAGTTGGTACGTACAAGCTGCTCAGAGCAAGGGCTTTGTCCCGCATGGCTCACCTTTAGGATTCATTCATTCAGGAGATTTATCATGAAATGACGCCAGCATGTGTTCACATCCCATCTGCCTTCTTCAGTTTGTTCTAAATTCTACAAGAAATTACGAAAGTTTGGTTGATGTGATGCGTACTAAGATTTCTATCTGAAGATGGCGAGAGATTCTGCAGATGAAATGGAGCTATGTTGTTCGTCCCCCATTTAAAGAGTCTGGATTAAATAATTGTATCTGTGAATTAAACTCTTGGGGTTAAAGCAAAAGTTGTATTAAAACTAGTAGGAAATTTAATATGGCAACATGTTGGACAAATAAAGCTTTTGAACTTTGAACTTTGAAAGCAAAACAAGTATTCACAAAGACCTCAATCAACTAATTATTGAAAACTGATTGAAAATTGTGAGGTTTTAAACAAAAAGTGACCCTTTGCGCGCACCTCCACGTCCCCCCCCCCCCCCTGCAGAAGACCCACGTGTACAAGAAGAGCCTGCAGGCCCTCATCTACCCTATCTCCTGCACCACGCCGCACAACTTCGAGGTGTGGACGGCCACCACGCCCACCTACTGCTACGACTGCGAGGGCCTGCTGTGGGGCATCGCGCGCCAGGGCATGCGCTGCTCCGAGTGCGGGGTCAAGTGCCACGAGAAGTGCCAGGAGTTGCTCAACGCCGACTGCCTCCAGCGTGAGTCACGCCGCCACGATGGCTGAATCCGATCCCTCTGGTGTTCCTCTGAGCAGGGCGGTCTAATGGTGACGCTGTTTGTCGGTTTCTTGGTTTGAACCCCAAGAACTGCAGTGTCTAGCGGAATCTTTTGTGCGTAGATTGTGTGTAGGACGGTAGTAGCTCAGGAGGTAGAGCGGGTTGACCCTGTAACTGGAAGGTTGCTAGTTCGATCCCCAGCTCCTCCTACCTCCTAGAGTGTCGAGGTGTCCCTGAACAAGACGCCTCACCCTGACTGCTCCCGACGAGCTAGATGTCGCCCTGCATGGTTGACTCCACCTTTAGTGTGTGAATGTGTGTATAAATGGTTTTAAGTCGCTTTGGACTAAAGTGTCTGCTAAATGCCTTAAATGTAATTGTCAATGTGTGTTAAAGTGTATTTTGTATATTATGTCTCTGAGCCTTTACTAGTCGTGTGTGTGTGTGTGTGTGTGTGTGTGTGTGTGTGTGTGTGTGTGTGTGTGTGTGTGTGTGTGTGTGTGTGTGTGTGTGTGTGTGTGTGTGTGTGTGTGTGTGTGTGTGTGTGTGTGTGTGTATATTTTATGTGTGCTTACGACGTGTGTGTGAATGTGTTCCAGGCGCGGCTGAGAAGAGCTCGAAGCACGGCGCAGGCGACCGCACCCAGAACATCATCATGGCCATGAAGGACCGCATGAAGATCAGGGAGAGGAACAAGCCCGAGGTGTTCGACGTCATCAGGGATGTGTTCGGCGTCAACAAGTCCCTCCACGGCCAGCAGATGAAGACCATCAAACAGAGCGTCCTGGACGGCACCTCCAAGTGGTCCGCCAAGATCACCATCACTGGTAAACACGGCACCAACTCCCCTTAAGAAGTACTGGTTACACCCTAAGAACTAGTCAGACAGCCAAGATCACAATCACTGGTAACCAGTTAGCCTGAGAGTGAACTAAGAGTTACCCTCTTAAGTGCTACAAGTTAAATACCCTTTAATTACTCTCAAATGATTTTCAATGTGTTCTGAATAGTCGCATATTCAAGATGAGTGCCAGCAACAAAACAACATAATTCTAGTTTGCTCTACTTTTGTCACTGCGGATAATATAGTTGCGCCAGCAGTGCTGAAAACGTATTGTGTATCCCTTTAGGACCTAGTCAGACAGCCAACATGAAAATCTTTGGAAACAACTACATTAACACCCCCTTGAGAACCACCAGTTAGCCTCTTGAGAACAACAGGTTAGCCTCTGATGAACTAGAGTCAGACAGCCAAGATCACCATCACTGCTAAGAACTACACAACACACCCTTAAGAACTACGGATTGATGCCCCTAAAGACTACTTTAGAGCCTTAATTACTGTACTCAAACACTCAGGATCACCCTCAGAGGCATCCCTCAAAAAGACCTGTGAGTCAGCCTCACAGGTCCCCTGCATGCCTATAATCAGTTAGTAAGTCAGTCAGTCAGTCAGTCACTCAAGAGCAGTTTCTTCTCGACACTATATATTCTGTGTTAAGTTGAGCCCTCCCCTTTGTGTATATTTGACCCTCTAATGTTGTGTTTGTAGTTGTTTGTGCCCAGGGTCTCCAGGCCAAGGATAAGACGGGCTCCAGCGACCCCTACGTCACGGTCCAGGTGGGCAAGACCAAGAAGAGGACCAAGACAATCTACGGGAACCTCAACCCGGTCTGGGAGGAGAAGAACCACTTGTGAGTCCAGCCGCTCCAACACACACTCATGAATCCTCCAAACCTTACCTCACTTATAAACATCCTCTCTTACAAACAACCAGAATCAGAGTTACTTTTATTACATCTTATTTTACACAAGTGTAAGATTATTAGGCTTGGTTCCTCAACAGCCACATTGAAGCAAAAATACTAAGTAAATAAACTAAAAATATACTGTATATATGTAAAAATAAGTTAAAAAAAAATAAGTAGCAGCATCAATAGTTAGAGTAAAAAGTATATAATATCGTCTTGATTAAGCTACTTTTTACCATTTAGTAAGTTAGCTGATGTTTTTAGCAAATGCAATATCCGGTGAATCTAGCTAATTCATGAACATTTTCATGAGTGCAGGATAGGAAGAATAATAAGATGATTGTGGTCATTAAGGAGCATGTAGGGGTTGGAGGGAATGCTGCACTGGGATCTCTACAGGTCGACGGAGAGCATTGGGGGATTGAACCCCGAACCTTTAAGCTGGATTTCAAACCCCCTAACCTTGTCTTGACTACCCTGCAGGCTTGTGCCTTTCTTACATTTTCTCTTCCAACCTCATGTGATGTATCATTCATTTCACTCATTCTTTGGGGACCGATAGGTCCCACAGCACTTGGGCTTTGTTAAGTTGCTCCTCTGAGTTTGATTGTGTGTTGATGGTGCTCAGACTCCACTCTGGAAAAGAGCGTCTGAAACAAAAGACAGAATGGTAAATATAGATGTACTTCTGCCGTGTCCATCCAGCGAGTGCCACAACTCCTCAGACCGGATCAAAGTGCGTGTGTGGGACGAGGACGATGACATCAAGTCCCGCGTGAAGCAGCGTCTGAAGAGGGAGTCTGATGACTTCCTGGGCCAGAGTATCATTGAGGTCCGGACCCTCAGCGGAGAGATGGACGTCTGGTACAACCTGGGTCAGTGTCACTCTGCTTCAATACGTCCATTACTGTTCACATCTGGCTGTCAATAGATAAATACAGGGAGCCCCGGTGGTTCATTGGGCAGAGCGCGTACCATTCGACCCGGGTTCGATTCCATCCCGTGGTCCTTTGCTGCATGTCCTCCCCCCTATCTCCCATACCTTCCTGTCTATCTCACTATCATAAAGCATCAAAAATGATTAAATAAATCAATGAATGAATGTGACCTTATGCAACTGAAGTCCCTGAAATAAATTAAAGTAGACATTTTTCTAATTCATCCTTTTTAAAATATTAACATATTTATTTTATTTTTTTGGCAAACTTTTGACTAATTTATTTATATTTGTATTTATTTATACATCTATGGCCTCATTTTATTTTTCATAGCCATATTTATATCTATTTATTTATCAGTGTAATGTGTAGCGGTGTGCTGCTAGCAGACCGGGCCCTCGGAGCTCCACTCAGCGTCTCCTCCACCACGCCGGCGGGCTGGTTTAGGAGACGCTGTCTAGCTCTCCGACCCGCCCGGCTGCAGACCTGGCCTGGGAGCGCCACATCAGGAAACACGGTCACACGTACCCTGCCGCTGCCCGTGGGCACATCACTTGGAGCTCCAACTCGGAGTTCCCATTTTAAAATCGGGGAAACCTACAGCATGCTGAATAAATAACACGGCCACTAACTGATATGCAGACACAGGCACACCTACAAATACACACACGTACAAATATGCACACACAGGCGCAAATACAAATATACACGTGTAAAATAGGAACACATACAAATGCAAAAATATGCACCTGCACACATACAAATCAAACAAATATAAAAAATAAATAAACACGCACACGCATAGAAACCCACATACACACATGCACACCACATACACACATGCATATATTTCAATAATGGGTACATAATTCCCATTATGTACATAATTCCCATTATGTCCCGCTAGACTTTAAGGACATTTGCGCTTGTTTTCCATGATCACAACCATTTTAGATCATTCCTT
This sequence comes from Gadus chalcogrammus, assembly GCF_026213295.1. NCBI lineage: Eukaryota > Metazoa > Chordata > Actinopteri > Gadiformes > Gadidae > Gadus > Gadus chalcogrammus. The sequence goes on along the minus strand of NC_079430.1, from coordinate 4,820,612 downwards.
TTACAGTTTGTTCCTATGCCATTTTTACTCTCACCAATGCGGCATTTCCAAAGGTTATGACGTACCGTCACAGAGACACGTTTCATGTCCGCGTCAAACCCTATCCTTCTGTTGCACTGACCTCCCGTCTCTCTTTGTCTCTTTGCTGCGTCCTCCCCTGTTCCATGCCTTCATTCTTTGTCTTCCTCCCTAATGGGTGGGCTATGCTGTTGTAGGCTGAAATAAAAATAGCTCCCCGGCCCTAACTAGCTGTTATTGGGATACAAATATAATAAATGTAATATAAATGCAAATGTAAGAGGTTAAGTGAAATACAGCTGGAGCTCAAATTGTGCTGCGGGATATCATTGTCCGTTTGAGCAGGGGTACATGTAATGGGTGCTAAAGTGACACAAACAAAGATTTCTTCAAAAGAAGTTGGAAAGCTTTTTTTATCAACAGCCCTATTTGTGAATTGGAAAACTTTTGGTTGACATGACGGACGTAAAAGCAGCGACGGTCAATCAGCGAGTTTGGAGGGAGTTGTTATTTTACTCTTTAGTTCTCTCTTTTGTCTTTTGGTTTTAAAGTGTGTCAATCCTAATATTTTAACATTTATTTTACGGGCCAACCCGTGTTTGCGGCAGTTGTACCTTAACGTCCTAGAATACAATTTGCATTATTATTTATTATATAATTGGATTATTCTAATATTTTCGTGATATAGGAGTGTGTGTCGAGGAGTGTGTGACTGTGAGTGGACGCGGTTACTGTGCCGCTTTGGTGTGATTGAGTGTGTGTTGTCGAGTGGCCAATCATCGTGGCTTGCCTTTTAATTACGCCGCTGAGATTGTCCACCATGGCAACGCAGTCTCTTAACAGAACCTCACTGTGCGGAATATTAATGTTTTCAAATCCAATTAAGATTTTATTTTTTTAATCACATAAATATGAAGGATGGTGTTTAACCTTTCTCTTTGAATTAAAAATGAAAATATTATCGCAGGTTTCAGATTATTGAAGTGTTATTCTACTGGGAAGTTCTTTGAAATTACAACACAGAATAAATTAGTGATGTTTGTCTTGTTTGTCGACGGGTGCTTTTGTTTGAAGGAAAGACACAAGTGGTGGTAGTTATGGATTAGACGGTATAAACCATGGCTATGGTGGACGTTGCCATTTCTTTCCCCCTGTGCTGTATGTGTTTATATCCGGGCTTTCTTTGTCCAATTTTACTGTTTGTGACAAGCGTTTTTGAAATCACAAATTTTTTCGGAAAGGATCAAATTGGTTTCGAACAAAAAGTCTGTCGGACTATAAAATAACAACTTAAACTACGCTCCACTCTGCTGACGATTCTCTTCCAAGAGTCCTTTGGCTAGCAACCCTCCGCGGTCCAAACCAAGATGGCTGCTCAACCCAAACTCCCACCACCCCCCTGTCCCCCAACCGCTGTGATTAGCTAGAGGCAGCTCTCCGGCGGTAAACGGATTGCTACAGCAACATGTACAAATTACCGCTAATAACCAGGCTGTCAGGGGAAATGGTAGGGGAGGGTGCAACACACTCACATACACGCGTATAACCAGCTCCAATGGCTGTTCCCAGCCCCACACACAAACACACACACACACACACACACACACACACACACACACACACACACACACACACACACACACACACACACACACACACACACACACACACACACACACACACACACACCTCTGCACCAATCTTCATGGGGGTAAGTGGGTGGTGCTGGTGAAGGGGGTGGTAAAGCTGTGGTTCTATTTGCGGATCCTCTAACAACGTTCACACTGGGGGGGGGGGGGGGAACTGCTGTCTAAATGCTCTGGAATTAGAACTCCACGTCGACACTCTGATGTACCTGAAACTTCTTGAATGGCCTTTACGCAAGCAGGAGGAGTCGGGCTCTGTGGATATAAACTACGAGCGTTTATTGTTTAACCATGCAAGTGCTGGGATGGAATCATAAATACATTTCCAAGTGTGTATATGGACGTCTGTGTGTGTGCATGTACGTGCACGTACTTGCATGCTGTTAAACTCCAATAATTGTTCTTATACAACCTGTTTAGTCCATTTACTTACAGTTCTTCAGAGCATAACAGCGGCAAAAACACGGCACATACCAAGTACCTTGACCATAACTGTGTGCTTCCTAGTAACAGGTAAATGGCTGCCGTCAATAATAGAATAGAGGCGCAAAAGAAATGTAACTTAACACATTCGATATTGTGTGTCTCTGTCCGTGCGATAGTGTGTGTGCATGCGTGCGTTATTGTGTGTGTGTGCTTGTGTGCGCCCTAACCCTGTGTCTCCGTGTGTCCTCTCCCAGAGAAGAGAACGGACAAGTCGGCGGTGTCGGGCGCCATCCGCCTGCAGATCAGCGTGGAGATCAAAGGGGAGGAGAAGGTGGCTCCGTACCACGTCCAGTACACCTGTCTGCACGAGGTACTTAAATAAATATATACGGTCGTAAGATAAGGGGCTAAGATGGTACCGCTAGGATAGGGACTTAGCGCAAGAGCTCTTGCAGTCCTTGCCTTAATCATGAACGTGTTTCATTGGGCGTCGTGGCTGTGACACCTTTTCCTTTGTACGTACCATGCATGAGGTTCCAGACACATTTCCTATGCACCAGTTGCCAATGGCAATGAAGGAACCTTGACCTAGCATGTCTAACTATAGCGACGCAGTGATCGCTTGTCCAAGGCTTCATGACAATGTGCGGGAGGCGAAGGTGAGACGCGTATCGTCTTCTGATGACGGGCACGGCCCACGCCTCTGAGTACGAGGGTCTCGTACGGCAGTAGCTCAGGAGGTGGAGCGGGTTGACTGGTAACCGGAAGGTTGCTAGTTCGATCCCCGGCTCCTCCTAGCTGAGTGTCGAGGTGTCCCTTAGCAAGACGGCCTCCCCCTGACTGTTCCTGACGAGCTGGCTGTCGCCGTACTTGGCTGACACCACCGTCGGTGTGTGAATGTGTGCTTGAATTGGTGGATGTTAGGCAATATTGTAAAGCACTTTGAGTGGCCACTGGTTAGAAAAGCGCTGTTTAAATGCAGTCCATTTACCATTTAACATTTAAGCCTTCTGCCTTGTTCTCGCGTTAACCGCCTTAAGTTATTGTGTGAGGGGTGTGGGGGGTTCAATTTTATTTGAAAGGGACCATGTGAAATTGAAACATATACGTAACGACTTGATGCATCGCACCAATTAGCCTAAGGCTAATTTACATCTGCAGTCCCTGATGTAAAGTTACCCTGGCTCGCCTCCCCCCCAGAACCTGTTCCACCACTACACGGACGTGCTGGGCCAGGGGGTGGTCCGCATCCCCGAGGCCCGTGGGGACGACTCCTGGAGGGTGTACTTTGAGGAGGTGGCCCAGGAGATCGTGGATGAGTTTGCCATGCGCTACGGGATCGAGTCCATCTACCAGGCCATGACGTACGTAGCGAGGGGGGGGGGTCCCTGGTTCTGTGGGGGTCTGTCGTTCTGCGAGGTTCTCTCTCTGCCAAGTCCCTGTGTATCTCGGACTCTCTCGTTCTCCCTCGCTCTCTTTCTCTCTCTATCTCTTGTTCTTTCTTTCTTTCTTTCTCTCTCATTCTCTTTCTCTTTCTATCTGCTGTTCCTCGTTCTCTTTCTCTCTCGTTCTCTTTCTAGTGTTCTTTCTTTCTCTTTCTCTCTCATTCACTTTCCCTTTCTATCTCTTGTTCTTTCTTTCTCTTTCTCTCTCATTCTCTTGCTCTTTCTATCTCTTGTTCTTTCTTTCTCTTTCTCTCTCGTTCTCTTTCTCGTGTTCTTTCTTTCTCTTTCTCTCTCTCCTGTCTCTGTCTCTGTCTCGCACACTGCGTGCGTCTCTGTCCCCCTCCTCTCCCCCTCCGACGTAGTAGTAACAAATAATTTCATTAACTTCTCTAACCCAATTTATGGTTCTGTGATGTCCGTCCTTTACTCTGGCGCCATCTGTTAGTCTAAACAAGGAAAGCAACGCTGGCTCAGTCCCTTGTTCCCATGTCCTGTGAGGCCACACTGTGAGACAAACGTTGTGGCTGCTGGAGGCTTCAGACTCTAAGTGTAGCGCCCTCTGCTGCTCCATTTCAGGCACTTTGCATGTCTGTCATCCAAGTACATGTGTCCGGGCGTCCCCGCGGTGATGAGCACCCTGCTGGCCAACATCAACGCCTTCTACGCCCACACCACCGCCTCCACCAGCGTCACCGCCTCCGACCGCTTTGCCGCCTCCAACTTCGGGGTCGGTGCTCACACACACACACACACACACACACACACACACACACACACACACACACACACACACACACACACACACACACACACACACACACACACACACACACACACACACACACACACACACACACACACACCATATACACACACACACACACCATATACACACACACACACACCATATACACACACACACACACCATACACACACACACCATACACAAACACACCATACACACACACACCATACACAGACTCATTCACTCTAACTTTGGGGTCGGTACGCACGCATGCACTCACATGCTTACTCACTCACTGGATCACTCTCTCACTCTCTCACTCATTCACTCACTCACTCACTCACTCACTCACTCTCTCACTCTCTCTCACTCTCTCACTCTCTCACTCTCTCACTCACTCACTCACTCTTATCCTTCTCTTCTGCCTCACAGAAAGAACGGTTTGTCAAACTCCTGGACCAGCTCCACAACTCTCTGAGAATAGACCTCTCCACGTACCGGGTAAGAACTAGTTCTAACTAGAACTAATTAGGCACAACAATCAAAGATAGGGATAACTGCAACATTGGGTCATCTTAACCGCTGTGTGTTTATTATCATGACTGAACGGCAACCACTTTTCCAAAAGGTACTTTACATTAATATAATATAAACATTTTCAATATCTTTACTTATTAAGATGTTATCCAAGAGTTAAGAGTTAATCAATCAATAAAAGAGCTCAGCCAAACCAGTGATGATTATGTTGTTGTTTTGTGCAGAACCACTTCCCAGCCAGCAGTAAGGACCGCCTCCAGGACCTCAAGTCCACCGTGGACCTCCTCACCAGCATCACCTTCTTCAGGATGAAGGTATGCTCCTCCTCCTCCTTCTCCTCCTCCTCCCCCCTTATGGATGGACAGTTTGCATATGGATACGTTTGTTACCTTTTTATGTATAATGGGGTAAAATATTCTTAAAATAATGTGCTATTGTATTTCAAATAACTGCCTTATGCAGTTCATACAATCACAATATTATTATTCTAATAGTGTTCTACAGTCTTAAATTCATCATTCATTTTATCAAATAGATCCACCAGCTTTAGCATTGTTTTTGTTGATATATACCGTACATTGATGGCGGAGCACCCTCCTGATTCCTAAGTAACGACCGCGTCGCTTTGTCGCCCCCTGCTGGCCAGGTCCAGGAGCTGCAGTCCCCGCCGCGGGCCAGCCAGGTGGTGCGGGACTGTGTGAAGGCCTGCCTGAACTCCACCTATGACTACATCTTCAACAACTGCCAGGAGCTATACAGCCGACAGTACCAGCCGCTGGACACGGTCGGTCCACCACTCACACACTAGGGATCTGTCATGGACATGACATATGGTCATACATGTACATTAAATAGCCTTACTAGTTGAACTTTGGACTAGATGACAACTTTATTGATCAATTCCTTTGTTACAACAGCCCAGCAGCAGTGGAAACACAGGATAAGATACAATACAAAAAATACAAAGTGCTAAAGAAAACAAAAATAGATGCTAAAGTCAAGACAAACAGAACAAACAGGGAGAACAAAACAACAAATGGTTTAAACAGCAACAAATTATAGATTGGAAGCTTTGTAGACGGAGTAAAACAAGTGGCACTTTATGAAAAAAAATAGACTCCAAACTAGAAAAAAAAACTAGACTAGTCCAAACGAACAGTGCATTGAGCTATTTTCCTTCCTTCTTTCCTTCTTTATAAATTTGTGGCAGTTACGCTGCTATCATTTTTGTAATTGCCCAAGATGTACAAACATAATGTGTTAAACGCTGGGTTAATCTTCATATTATACTGACTATCATTAGCCTGTAGTTAGTTCACCTTCAGTCTGTATTGAGTGTGTGTGTGGGGGTTCCCAGACTAGGGAGGAGGTTCCTCCAGAGGAGCCTGTCATTAGCCTGTAGTTAGCTTACCTTCAGTCTGTATTGAGTGTGTGTGTGGGGGTCTCCAGACCAGGGAGGATGTTCCTCCAGAGGAGCCTGTCATTAGCCTGTAGTTAGCTTACCTTCAGTCTGTATCGAGTGTGTGTGTGGGGGTTCCCAGACCAGGGGGAGTTCCTCCAGAGGAGCCTGTCATTAGCCTGTAGTTAGCTTACCTTCAGTCTGTATTGAGTGTGTGTGTGGGGGTCTCCAGACCAGGGAGGAGGTTCCTCCAGAGGAGCCGGGCCCCAGCATCAAGAACCTGGACTTCTGGCCCAAACTCATCACCCTCATCGTGTCGATCATCGAGGAGGACCGCAACTCCTACACGCCCGTGCTCAACCAGTATGTAGCTCTCTATCCCACTATAAGCCAACCAGTATGAGGCTCTCTATCCCAGTAAAACCAACCAGTATGAGGCTCTCTATCCCAGGAAAACCAACCAGTATGTAGCTCTCTATCCCAGTATAACCAACCAGTATGAGGCTCTCTATCCCAGTAAAACCAACCAGTATGAGGCTCTCTATCCCAGGAAAACCAACCAGTATGTAGCTCTCTATCCCAGTATAAACCAACCAGTATGAGGCTCTCTATCCTCATAAAAACAAACCAGTATGTAGCTCTCTATCCCAATAACAAAAACCAGTATGTAGCTCTTTATACATTAAAGACCAACCAGTCTGTAGGTCTTTAATCCCAGTAAACCAACCAGTATGTAGCTGTTGGTAACAATGCTTTGTTACCTTAGAAACCTTATGAACTGATTTTGTAATGTTTATTGTATTCACTGATTGACTGACCCTAAGAAATGTCATCTCGTTCTCCACACTGAAAACAAGATGTGTAGAACATTACAGAAGTGTGGTTGAGTGTATGTGTGTTTTAAAGCATAGACTACTAAAAATGGAGAGGTTTACAATTCCTCCTTGGACTATTTTGAATCCAAGAATCCAACCAACCCTTATTCTAACTCTGAGTCTCAGTTTCCCCAGGATCTGAGCATGGTTATGATTAGATGTTAGGGGTAAGGGTTAAACAGGGGTTAGGAATTGGGTGTTGGGTGTTGACTCTGATCACTGGGGGCTTCTAGGTTCCCCCAGGAGCTCAACGTGGGGAAGGTCTCCGCTGAGGTCATGTGGACGCTGTTCGCACAGGACATGAAGTACGGCATGGAAGGTAGGGCCACTCTAAGTTTGTATTCTTTATTGAGTGTGTGGGCGTGTGTTAACGTGCACGTGAACCGCCCCCTCCAACCCCTTAAATAAAGTAATTAATTGTTTAGCATCTTATCCTAGCTATCTTTTTTGTTCACGGGGATGGGTTAACCTAGCACTTATTGGCACTTGCCACTTGTTTCTATTTCTATGAACATCCTTACCGTACCGACAGCGATGTATTGTTTCTTCTTCTTCTGTACTTATTGTAAGTCGCTTTGGATAAAAGCGTCTGCTAAAGGCCCTAAATGTATTACGAAACATCATTTTCTAGAAAAGATTTACGTAGTAAACTTGTTTGTGCTACACCTCGTGTCCACACACCGTACCCGCCCCCCACTCGTTATGTGTTCCTCCCCAGACCATGAGAAGCACCGGCTGTGTAAGAGCGCAGACTACATGAACCTGCACTTCAAGGTCAAGTGGCTGTACAACGAGTACGTGAAGGAGCTGCCCAGCGCCGTGCCGGCGGACGTGCCCGAGTACCCATCGTAAGCCCCCCCCCCCCCCCGGCCACTGAAACCACCGCGCTTCCCTTATGAGTCACCCATTGTCAAAACGTTTCAGAATTTCCAAATGACACCAAAACCACACTTGGCTCACACCACCAGCTCTGGTGAAACACTGCTCTCTGATTGGTTCCTGTATCAGTTTGGTCGGTTGATGTTCTGACCCAGTCTTCTGATAGTTCTACATAAGTCGTTCTACTTCCGATAAGACTATAACTAGAAATAAGAAATAACACAATAATCATGCAACTTCTCTTTTTCTTCTGCCTTACCTAGTTAGTGTCAAGCTTCATTTTTTTTGAGAAACTGTCCAAGAAAGGTCCTGAGCTGTGCGTGTCCTCCCCTGTGCAGGTGGTTCCTGCAGTTTGTGTTGCAGTGGCTGGAGGAGAATGAAGACGTGTCCATGGAGTTCATGCACGGAGCGCTGGAGAGAGACAAGAAGGACGGAGTGAGTTCCCCTCCCTGTTCCTCTCCTTCTGTTTCCTCTCCTCCTCCTGTTCCTCTCCTTCTGTTTCCTCTCCTCCTCCTGTTCCTCTCCTTCTGTTTCCTCTCCTTCTGTTTCCTCTCCTCCTCTTCTTCTGTTTCCTCATCTTCTTCCGTCTCCTCTCCTCCTTCTATTCCCTCTCCTTCTGTTTCCTCTTCTCCTTCTGTCTCCTCTCCTCCTTCTGTTTCCTCTTCTCCTCTTCTTCTGTTTCCTCACCTTCTGTCTCCTCTCCTCCTTCTGTTTCCTGTCCTTCAGTTTCCTCTTCTCCTTCTGTTTCCTCTCCTCCTTCTGTTTCCTCTCCTTCTGTTTCCTCTCCTTCAGTTTCTTCACCTCCTTCTGTTTCCTTACCTCCTTGTTTGTTGTTTGGTATTTAATTTGCGAACGGGCCCTGAGCTGCAAACAATACGTCATTGACGGGACGGCGATGGCGACGTGATGGGGCCTTCTCCCTGGACCCCTAGTGCTCCATTGGAGCTGCTCCTAACCTCCTCCTCCTCCTTCTCCTCCTCAGTTCCAGCAGACTTCGGAGCACGCGCTCTTCTCCTGCTCCGTGGTGGACATCTTTACGCAGCTCAACCAGAGCTTCGAGATCATCAAGAAGCTGGAGTGTCCCGACCCCGGCGTCATGGCCCAGTACAGCCTGCGCTTCTCCAAGGTAGCGCATCCCCGCCGCAAACTGCCACTCGCTTCCGCGTATCTTAAGGCAGCCATTCACAACCCCTGGTCCCAGGACCAGAACCGGTCCGTGGAGCCCTTAGTACCGTGCCTTGAAATGTTTCCAGAAAAAGCATATTTTTTAACTAAGGCTATACGAGTCGTGTTATGTCCTCCAACACATAGACATAAAATCGATCAATATGTAACTAAACCACTCTAAGTGCACTGTGCACTACTTCTGTCTTTATTGAAGTCTCGGGTGACTTTTCTTGTGTTTCTCTTATAAATTGTAATTTTTATAGTATTGCATTGTTGACGGGAGCCTGAGGCTCAATCATTTCATTGCTGTTGATTTAATTTTTGTGAATATGAAAAATAATCAATAAATAAGCGGTCCCCAGAACCTTTCATCTAGGAGCCCCTACATTATCCCGCCCGATATTTTAGGGATTTCAACCCGTGGCACGGAAAACATTTCATGCTTTTTCATAATGCTATGTATTCTGCTTGAATTTGTAACACGGTTGTTGCTGTTTTTTCCAACGTACACAGACGATTGCCAAAGTTCTCCTGCAGTACAGTGCCATTCTGACCAAGAGCTTCCCCTCATACATAGACCAAGAGAAGATAGTAAGTTGTTCGTATGTCATATGTTATTTATACATCCATTTATTTACACTCTAGTTTACACATAATCTGAATGTCTTCCTTTCTCCTACCTCAGTAGTATTTAAATGGTAAATGGACTCTATTTAGAGAGCACTTTTCTAACCAGTGGCCAGACAAAGAGCTTTACAACATTGCCAATAAGGCCAGATCGACTGGAGCAGTGAGGGTCAGGTGTCTTGCTCAGGGACACCTCGACACTCAGCTAGGAGGAGCCGGGGATCGAACTAGCAACCTTCTGGTTACCAGCCAACCCGCTCTACCTCCTGAGCCACATGCCGCTCTGAGCCATATGTAACTCCGCTGCATTCAGGACGATGTGAGCCTTGCTTTTGAGGGTCTAATGAGGATGTTGTTGTGTGTGCAGCCCTGCGTCCTCCTGAACAACGTTCAGCAGCTGAGGATCCTGCTGGAGAGGATGTTTGAGTCCATGGGCGCCAAACAGGTGTGTAGAAGCTACTGGTACTACCAGGCACATCTACCAGTTCTACCAGTACAGGCTACCAGGGGAACCCGACTCAGGATCTTTACCTGGTGATCGGATACATGATGTAATTGAATGGATACTTTTATCAACTTGAACACAGGCATGAACTGTTTCAACATCGAGGTAGTGCACGTGACAATATTGCTGAAAGTGTGTTTCATCTGGTCTCAAACGTGAGACGTTGACTCTGAGGATGTTATGTTCTTGTTGTGTTGATGATGATGTTGTGTTCCCTGTGTCAGAATGCTAACGCGGAAGCCCTGGTACGTAGCTGCTCTGGTTGTTCAAATGATACCTGTGTTAGAATAGGCCTATTCTATTCCCATCCATCCACCACATGGTGATGTCATGCTTAAACATTAGCATGTGGCTAACCTCCTGGGCCTCATTGATTAGCAATAGTTACCTCATTGCTATCAATGTCTGTTGTATAGTAACATGAGTCGAGTCATAATCAAAACACACAAGCACAATTGACATACGCATTATGCATTTAGAGTTTTCTTTGCTTGTCCCTTCAACATCACTTTGGTTAAATATAGAAATGGATCATCTAGATCAGTTTTAGAGTTGTAGAGATGAGTGTTGCTCCAGGCGTAACCGATGTGTTTACTTTATGGTCAAAAGTGCAATGCCCACATGGAGGAGGAGGAGGAGGTGGAAGAGGAGGTGGGTTCTCCACGGTCATACCCTTATACCCTTATACCCTTATACCCTTTGACTAGACTAGAACCCTGGTAGCCTCACACAAACAACGTGTTTGGTGAACAGGTTGGGACGTGTTTGACTGTATTGATCGCTTCGGGAGCTGGATCTGGAAGGAGATCTCCCTCCAGATCCAGCTCCCAGATCCGGAGCGATCTCCCAGATCCGGACGGAGCTCGCTCCATATCCGGAAGGAGCTCGCTCTGGATCAGGATCTCGCTACCCGGTCCTGGTTTGCAGCGGCTGGAGTCACGTTGTGTGGCTTGGGTGTCATGTCTTTTGGTCTGATAACAAAGTGTGTTGTGTTGTTGGAGTGTACAGATGGTTTCTAGCTGGTTTCTAGAAGTAACCAGGTATAGATGTTCATGTCAGCAATGGAGAGACATTTGTATCATCACTTTTATCTTTCCTTAAGTTATTCAAAAAAGTGTTTGTATTTCATTATTTTTTAGGAACATAATAGTACCTTCACAAAGAAACACAGTATCACTATCATATTTGATCAAAATGGCAGCTAAATATAAAAAAGAATGAAAGTGTGGAAAGGTACTGGGTACTGGGTACTACTCAAAGTTATTTTAGCACTCGCATTTATTTATAGATGATGAATAACGTTTTCCTGTTATATCATGTTTTGATCACTTCCGGCCGTGGGAAGTAGGGAATCATGCATGAGCTGGAATTCCCGTCTTATATTTAAGCTTGTGTGTGTGTGTGTGTGTGTGTGTGTGTGTGTGTGTGTGTGTGTGTGTGTGTGTGTGTGTGTGTGTGTGTGTGTGTGTGTGTGTGTGTGTGTGTGTGTGTTTTTTCCCACTCACTCCTTAGCTTGAGGAATTGAAGGAAGAGGAGGATGAAAATGTAGGAGAGGAAGTAGAGGTTGAGGTTTGTCATCTCAGAGTTCTTTATTACCCTCGGCCCCCCAAGAACTTTCCCTGGTCCACTTCCCTCTGGGTCGCCCCCCCGTATACCACAGTGTAGAACCCTGCGTCTGGTGGATGTTGTTCTTTGGTTCCCCTCCCAGCCATGTTCCTTGTGGAGGTTCTGGCCCGGTCTATCCCGTGTGGTTATTTATGGATTAAACGGTTGATCCCTGTCTCAGTCCTACTGGTTTGCCCTGCCTGTCCTCAAAACCATACCTATCTCTCATATAACGCGCCAACAATCCTTTTATTTCCTCCATTTCTATTACTTTGTGCCTTTTTCCCTTTTCTAAAGTTGTTGTTTGCCTCTAACATATTTTTTTTTCATTTTGCTGGTTTAGCTTTTTCTGCATACGGTATATTTTGGAATTTGTTTTTTCTATCCGGAATTAAATAAACATTTATTTATTGTAGTTTAGATTCCTAACCTACGGAAGAGGATTAGGGCCACTCATAAAAACAAATTAAGCAGTAGGAGGAAGAAAAAGAAGCAATTTTGTTAATGGAAGACCAAAGGTTGAGTGAAACTGGAACATGTGGTGTTTTGGTGCCAGTTTCGCTACCTTTTGGTCTTCCATTAACGAATTGGCTTCTTCTACTTCCTCCTACTGCATGAAGCAAAGTATCTCTCCCACGGAGGTTGGTCCTTACAGGTACTCGTAGTTCTGACTTTAAAGTCAGAATTCTGACTTTTTGTGTGCCCCTAATCCTCTTCCGTACTAGCCTTATTGTCTTTCTGATAAATGTAGTTTATAATAAAGGTATTGCGAAAGGTAGTTCAATTTGCAATGAAGTTAGTCTATTCTTTTTTCCCCCTTAAAGAAGTTCAGTTTTGTTCATGATAAAGGTTGTTCCATCTTATTTCCAATGCAGGTAGCTCTCTTGTTTATTCTGGAAGTATTTCAGTTACGTTGTTCTGTTCGCTCATGATAAAGGCCTGTCCATCTTGTTGATGTAAAGGTTGTTCAGTCTTGATTAACAAGTGTACAATCTCATATTTCCTCCTTTAAAAACCAAAACCTAAAGATGGACACACCAGTGCCAGTAGAAACGGTAGGTGATGTAGTCAGTTACACTTGACCAAAGAGTACCATATTAATGACACATCTGTTGTATAAGAACACAACATGAATGGAGGACAGCTTGTTATGCTGCCATTCTAACTTCTTGTGTGACCTTGTCTCCTAAACTCAGCCTGAGGTTGATTGTGAGGTTAAAAAGGTGAGTGAGGGGGTTAGACATAAACCAACACACACACACACACACACACACTGACACACCGGCATGCACGCACACACACACACACACACACACACACACACACACACACACAGAGATAGATGTACAGACAGATACACATGAACAGAAACGCAGAAAAAAAATACAGACTAAGCAATATTTTGAGGAAGTCCAAGTTCTGTCCGTCTGTGTCCCAGTCTGTGCCTAGAAGCTTTCCATTCCCAGTCATTCCTAAATCTTCCTGGGCTTTATCCATACCTCTGTGATGTTAGCATCCCAGTGGATTCCACACCTAATGACCGTAAACCATCCCAACCTTCCCTGGCAGTGAAACCTTCTCTCTCCCTCTGGTCCTGTCCCTCGCCCCCGCCTGGCCCTGTAAGACTCACTAAACACTGAGAAACCAAGCCTGTGTCCGTATTTAACACCTGTTGTTTCTGTTCACCATCCACCCACTCACAAGGTGGAGGTCTCTGAGAGGAAGGTGGGTGGGTCTGACAAACTGTGTGTTGTTGCGTTGTCAACAACTCAGCAGTTTATTTTGTCAGTATTCATACTTGTTTTGCCACTTTGCCCTGAAAAGTAGTGTTGATTATTTCTCCTTGGACTATTTTCTTATGATGAAACAGCAACACTGTTGACCGTTCTCTTACACTATATATCCTCTGTTGATAATGAAACGATGAGGGATTAGTAGATTCTAAACGGTGTATGTTGAAGCTCATGAGAAGCGTGCGTGTGTGTGTTTAAGCTCATGAGATGTGTGTGTGTGTGTGTGGCTGTGTTTGTCCTGCAGATGGACTCAGAGGCCAGCGCCCTCCTAAACGAACTGCAGGTGAAGCTCAACAATGTCCTGGATGAACTCAGCACTACATTTGGAAACAGGTACACACACACACACACACACACACACACACACACACACACACACACACACACACACACACACACACACACACACACACACACTCTCTCTCTCTTATGAGGAAAAATAAGAAGATGGAAGAACAAAAACACAGAAAAACAGTAGGGTGCTTGCAGTTCAGGGAAAGTATGGAATTATGAATGACGTATGGACATTTGGGTTAAAGTCTTCAAAAGGTCTTGAAAATCTGCTGATAGTAATATCCATCCATAACAAAACATAAAATCTGAAAGGAATTCTTGTTTGTTGGGATAACTGCTTGGATGTCTGCTTCCAATCTGGGCTACAGTTCTCAGTCAAATAAAGAGCTCCACATTATAAATATTTAATTTAGTGAATTCATGCAGTAGTTTGATTCAGGGATGTAGACCGTTAATCGATGATCGAGTCATTCATGGTTGTGAAGAATTTGATCGATCCATCTGACGTTGGAATCAGATAAAAAGATGTCACAACTGTAGGGACGTCTTGAATTGTATCAATTAGAGCCAATATGAACTGTGATATAAAACAGAGCATTGTGTTTAACACACATACCTACATATGATGATATGAGCCCACAAATATTGTAAGGCACCTGACACACGCACGCATGCACACACACGCACAGAAAAATACTCATCGAGAGTGGTACTGAATTGAACTTGTTACAATATGTTTATGAGATATAAGTCTATATAAACAAAAAGATAACCCCAACCTATCCCACACAGTTTCCAGGTGCGCATCAACGACTGCATGCGTCAGATGGCGACCCTGCTGTACCAGATCAAGGGCCCGGTCAGCAGTAAGAACCAGGCGGAGGCCGACCTGGACAACATGCTCAGACCCCTCATGGACTTCCTGGACGGAAAGTGAGTGGACTCACCGCGGGGGGGGCAGCCTGGGGACTTGTGGGCACTTCTGTGGATACGTATATGTACTTACTAGTTTGTGTTTGTGTGTGTGTGTGTCTCCAGGCTGACCCTGTTTGCCACGGTGTGTGAGAAGACGGTGCTGAAGCGTGTGCTAAAGGAGCTCTGGAGGATCGTGATGAGCAGCCTGGAGAAGACCATCGTCCTTCCCAAGGGCCACGACACCTTCGTAAGAACCAGGAACACACTGGAGAACACACTATAGAATCAGGAGGAGAACACACTGTAGAACCATGAGAACACACTGTAGAACCAGGAGACCACACTGTAGAACCATGAGAACACTATAGAACCAGAGGAGAACACACTGTAGAACACACTGTAGCACCAGGAGAACACACTGTAGAACACACTGTAGAACCAGGAGAACACACTGTAGAACCAGGAACACACTGGAGAACACACTATAGAATCAGGAGGAGAACACACTGTAGAACCATGAGAACACACTGTAGAACCGGGAGACCACACTGTAGAACCATGAGAACACTATAGAACCAGAGGAGAACACACTGTAGAACACACTGTAGAACCAGGAGAACACACTGTAGAACCATGAGAACACACTGTAGAACCAGGAGACCACACTGTAGAACCATGAGAACACAATGTAGAACCAGGAGAACACACTGTAGAACCAGGAGACCACACTGTAGAACCAGGAGAACACTATAGAACCAGAGGAGAACACACTGTAGAACACACTGTAGCACCAGGAGAACACACTGTAGAACACACTGTAGAACCAGGAGAACACACTGTAGAACCAGGAACACACTGGAGAACTCACTGTAGCACCAGGAGAACACACTGTAGAACACACTGTAGAACCAGGAGAACACACTGTAGAACCAGGAACACACTGGAGAACACACTATAGAATCAGGAGGAGAACACACTGTAGAACCATGAGAACACACTGTAGAACCAGGAGACCACACTGTAGAACCATGAGAACACTATAGAACCAGAGGAGAACACACTGTAGAACACACTGTAGAACCAGGAGAACACACTGTAGAACCAGGAACACACTGGAGAACACACTATAGAATCAGGAGGAGAACACACTGTAGAACCATGAGAACACACTGTAGAACCAGGAGACCACACTGTAGAACCATGAGAACACAATGTAGAACCAGGAGAACACACTGTAGAACCAGGAGACCACACTGTAGAACCAGGAGAACACTATAGAACCAGAGGAGAACACACTGTAGAACACACTGTAGCACCAGGAGAACACACTGTAGAACACACTGTAGAACCAGGAGAACACACTGTAGAACCAGGAACACACTGGAGAACTCACTGTTGAACCAGGAGAACACACTGTAGAACCAGGAGAACACACTGTAGAACCAGGAGAACACACTGTAGAACCAGAGGAGAACACACTGTAGAACCAGAGGAGAACACACTGTAGAACCAGAGAAGAACACACTGTAGAACCAGGAGAACACACTGTGGAACCAGGAGACCACACTGTAGAACCAGGAGAACACACTGTGGAACCAGGAGAACACACTGTAGAACCAGAGGAGAACACACTGTAGAACCAGGAGAACACACTGTAGAACCAGGAGAACACACTGTAGAACCAGGAGAACACACTGTAGAACCAGGAGAACACACTGTAGAACCAGAGGAGAACACACTGTGGAACCAGGAGAACACACGGTAGAACCAAGAGAACACACTCTGGAACCAGCAGTTCTCAGTTTGAATCTATATTCATATCCACCATTCAATTATCTCTTTATGCGTCCACGATTTGATGAAATGTCGTTCATCTTTAAATATCCGCAGGGAGCACAGATCCTGTCTGCGGCCAAGGAGCTGGGTACCCTGTCCAAACTGAAGGTACAGTGATGTCAGGAGTAGACCACACCTTGGTGTACTGTCATGTCTGGAACAGACTTAGGCCCAATCCCATTTCTACCCCTTACCCCTTCCCCTTACCCCTTCAAAACAAGGGGAAGGGGTAAGGGGAAGGGGTAAGGGGTAGAAATGGGATTGGGCCTTAACCTTAACTCACAGTAATGTCTGGAACAGACTTAACCGTAACTTACTGTATAGGCCAGAAAATACTTAAAGTCAACTATAATAATAACGTACGACATTGAAATAACTTTGGATTACTTCCTGGAACTTATTGTGTGTTGTAAGTCCTGTCACTTAGCATTCAGCAAACAGTACTTTGTGTATTGTGTAGCGTCTTATCTTAGCTATCTTTGTTGTGTAAGTGTAAGACATTGAAATAACTTTGTACAGGCCAGAAAATACTTAAAGTCAACTATAATAATAACGTACGACATTGAAATAACTTTGTATTACTTCCTGGAACTTATTGTGTGTTGTAAGTCCTGTCACTTAGCATTCAGCAAACAGTACTTTGTGTATTGTGTAGCGTCTTATCTTAGCTATCTTTGTTGTGTAAGTGCTTGGCACTTGGTTCTATGAATACATTTACTTTACCGACAGCGATATATTGTTGTTTCTCTTTCTTCTGACAAATGTATTTATTGTAAGTCTCTTTGGATAAAAGCGCCTGCTAAATGCCCTAAATCTATTACCTCAACATAATTTCTAGAAAATATTGTTCCTTAACGTACTGAGATATCCTGACTTCACCTTAACTGCCCCTTCATTCGGTCATCGGTTAGACTTTTGTCGCTTTAGTCTGACCAATACATCACTCATCCA
The DNA here is from genome assembly GCF_026213295.1 of Gadus chalcogrammus. NCBI lineage: Eukaryota > Metazoa > Chordata > Actinopteri > Gadiformes > Gadidae > Gadus > Gadus chalcogrammus. Next base: position 4,802,948 of record NC_079430.1, on the reverse strand, counting down.
TCTTGTACCAGAACTCATTAGGACTCACGGGTCAGTGAATGCTCGGCGAGTACTAGAGTCGTGGGTTGCTTGAGTCTCTACTCCTGAGCTATTGTCTCCCGGTCGGTCGACCGACCGGGAGACAATAGCTCAGGAGTAGAGCGGGTCGACTGGTTCAAACCCCGGCTTCTCCTAGCTGAGTGTCGAGGTGTCCCTGAGCAAGGCACCTAACCCTGACCGCTCCTGACGAGCTGGCTGTCGCCCTGCGTGGTTTACTCCGCCGTCGGTGTGGGAATGTGTGAAAAAATGGTTGTAAGTCGCTTTGGTTAAAAGTGTCAGCAAAATTCCCTGAATGTAAATGTGAATGCCTCTGCAGGACCACATGGCCGGAGAGGCCAAGAGCCTGTCTCCCAAGCAGTGCGCCGTCATGGACATGGCCCTGGACACCATAAAGGTCAGTTGGTGTGGGGCTGCGGTGTCATGTGGACCTGTCTGGGGGGGAGGTTCAAGTTCAGTTTCATTCACTATTCATCGAGGTGTTGCAGACAAGACCGATTGGAGCAGCAGCAGTGGAAGACTGTTGTTCTTTAGAACCAAACCAAAATGTAATATGTAATAATCCATACGCTTCAAAATGGCGTTTACAAGTTTGTAATGTGACGGAAATACTTCCACTTGCCTAAACCATAATGTAATGTGTAGGAAACACTTCACCTTTTGCTGCAAATACTATTGCTAGACATTGGTATCAATATGTTGCCGTCCATCTCACGATTAGGAAGTAGGGGCCAGGAATTTTAAGAAGTTTTCCTAATTAAGAGTTCACAGGCCAAATAAAGGTCAACCACCACTCTTACCGTTAACAAGTTGAAGACTGAACTTTAAAGTGTCAAATGAGAAGTTGGGGCCGACAGAAATGGTCAGATGACGTTAGCCTTGCTTCTCCTCAGCAATACTTCCATGCGGGCGGTAACGGGCTGAAGAAGGCCTTCCTGGAGAAGAGTGCTGAGCTCTCGTCGCTACGCCACGCCCTTTCGCTCTACACTCAGTCCACCGACACGCTCATCCAGACCTTTGTCACAAGCCAACGCGTTCAAGGTAGGCTAGGTCAGCTATTTTAGCAGTCAGATAGCAAATATGCCGACGACAGGTTAGCTTAGCATTGGGATAGCCAACATGCCCAAGGAATACTCGGCTTGTGGTTGAAATAGCTAACATGGTATGCTAGCTTAGCATACCTATGATGGGTAGGGATGTGGTAAAAGGTTAAAGAGGAACCTCAACACTGACCTCAAACCTAAGAATTACCTCACACATGGTTACTGCAATAGGCTGAAATTGTGTGATGTCACTTCAAAACATGTCTTTCTTCTCTTGACCAATAGAAGTCCCTTTGGGAGCTTTTTAATGCATTGAGGAAATCTGATAATAATCATATGTTGTGTGTTTCAATGTCAGAATGTGTTGATTTGACTCTGTGTGTTCTGTGTTGTCTCTTGTGCCGGCCGCCAGTACACAATGGAAAGGGTATTAGGTTAACTCCCAACGAAAAAATACAGCCGAGCAGGGGTACGTTACCACCGAGGGCGGCGCCCGGACGGACGTTTTCTGGCACTCGTTACCCATGATGCATGAATAGACTAAGTGAGCCCTGAGGTTATACAGGTCCAACGTTAAAGGTTGGGCTTCATGTATTCGGCTAGGTTTAGGTTAAGATCAGTGTACGGTTCGTGGGGGAAAGAAATGCATCATGGGATATGCTTGCCAGAAAATACTGTTGCGTTTGCGCCCGAAACTGAAGTGATCTGCTAGCTACCCTACCTTGTCTCCCCCCTCTTTGCCCTCCCCCACCTCCCCCACAACCCATTCTCAACACTGTATATGCTAAATATTCAGAGGTGGACATACCATGGTACACGTCACAATATATACTTAGAAGTAATATATTGCAAAGCATAAAACATATTACTAATCCTATCCCTTGTTTCTTTTTCGTGGTGAATCAAACAAACCTATTCTAGTCCCTGGACCTTTATCCTTCCTGACGAAGTATTTTTGGTTTGTGTGTGCGTGGTTTAGGGTCCGGCGTGGACAAGCCCATCGGGGAGGTCTCGGCCCAGATCGAGCTCCACACCCACCCGGGCAACGGGGAGCGCAAGATCACCGTCAAAGGTCAGTAGGGGTCCAAACATACAGTATTCAAGCATCTGGGTACTGTGGCTTGACAGAGAGAGATGTTGCAGAAAATATGCAACTGTGAACCCTGGTCTCAACTTTATGATGGGTAACAGCACGGTGTAACACCGTGTTCACAGGACCGGTCCATGGCGTAAGAAAGGTTGGGGACCGAGACAATCCTGCCTCCTTGTTCTTTAGTGCATGACTTATTAGATAACGTGTGTGGGTGTGGGTGTGCGTGTGCGTGTGTGTGTGTGTGTGTGTGTGATCCTTTAGTCTTGGGAGCCAATGATCTCAAGTGGCAGACTCCTGGGATGTTCCGGCCCTTTGTGGAGGTGTCTCTCATAGGTCCTCATCTCAGCGACAAGAAACGCAAGTTCCAGACCAAGTCCAAGAACAACTGCTGGTCGCCCAAGTTCAACGAGACCTTTAACTTGTAAGTAAAACAACGCGGTCTTATTCAATATACACTGTCGTTATGTTATTCAAATTCTGTTCTTTTCGATGTAACTATTTTAAATATATGTTAATATATAGTCTGTAGATGAGGAATAGCTTTCCATACTTTATTTCTGACTGACTTTACTGAAGTTCTTAGTTCTTCTTTCTTTAGTTTACCTTATACTTTCCTTACATTCTTATTGTATGTTTTACTTCCTGGCACTTAAAAATAATATGCAACATTGGGTTTATTGTATTATAAGTTTCTGCATAAAAGCGTCTGCTAAATGCGCCTGCTAAATGCCCTAAATGTAAATGTCCTTAGACACAGTGAGGGCCTGTTCCCGCTGTATCATCCATGGCTGAGCAACTCTAGCCCACTTCATTAGTGGTGTCTTACAGTGAACTCAGTGACGGGGCGGCATGTGGCACGGGTTGGCTGGTAACCGGCAGGTTGCTAGATCGATCCCCAGCTCCTCCTAGCTGAGCGTCGAGGTCTTCCTGAGCGAGACACCTCACCATGACAGTCAGGGTGAGGTGTGTTGCTCAGGAAGCCGGTAGGGCCTAACGGCTCCCGACAAGCAGATGTCGCTGTGTGAATGTGTGCATGAATGGGTGATTGTTAGGCGATATTGTAAAGCGCTTTGAGTGGTGAGTCCATTTACCATTTAGCTCAGATCCAGACCCTCAACAAGTGGGAAGGGAAACAGGGAGCCTGGCACATAGCGCACTAGGCTCCCTCAAAGGTCGGAGACCACAGACATCGGGGGGTCCAGTCCCACCTAACCACCACTGTCCCGTCCCCCCCCCCCCCCCCCTCTCCCCCTAGCGTGCTGGGCGGCAAGGAGGGCTGGGAGAGCTACGAGCTGCAGTTGTGCGTGAAGGACTACTGCTTCGGCCGGGCGGACCGCGTGGTGGGCCTGGCGGTGATGCAGCTCCGGGACCTCGGCGAGAAGACGGGCGGCGCCTGCTGGCTGCCGCTGGGCCAGGGCGTGCACATGGACGACACGGGGCAGACCGCCATGCGCATCCTGTCCCAGCGCGCCGGCGACGAGGTCGCCAAGGAGTTTGTGCGCCTCAAGTCGGAGACTCGCTCGGCCGAGGAGGGCCGGTGAGGAGGAAGGGGAAGGGAGAGGATGGAAGGGAATGACGAAGGAAAGGAAGTGACCGCCAGAGAGGTAGACTCGACGGAGGAGGACAGAGGGGAAAGCGAATGCTCCCAAGACGCTTTGGTTTGAATCATGGCTAACACACTCGTAACCTTGGTTTCCTCGACGTCGGTTGGTCCACACCTCCACACGCTCCATCCCTCTCCTCACTTCTCACAGACACAACACACCTGAGCCCTCATCCTAGAGCGACCTCAGCCTTTCCAGTCGTTCACAGACTCTTCCTCACCCTTCTTTGGCTTTGGATTCGGTTGTGGGCGCCTCCTGTCCTGTTTTTGTTTAAGCGGCAGAAACCGTGACCTGATCAGAGTGTGTGGGTGTTTGCCACGCCCTAATCACAAGTTCTGCAATACCCCCCACCCTCCCCCCACCATCCACTCCCCATACCAACCTCACACCCCCCACTGTTTACCTGACCTCAGACCTCGTCACCCTCCATCACCTCTAACCCAATCCCTTGATCGTCTGGTCACCTCCACGCACGCCACCATCACCTTAATCTTCCCCTGATAAATGCCACCGTGACTCTCCCCCCAAGCATCATAGCCTCCTTCCCCACTCCCACTCCAAACTCTTGTGTTTGATGCCTTACATGCTAGAAACTGTGAAAGAGAATTAGACACGCTCTTGTGTTTGAAACTCTATCCACTCTATTTAGCTCCACCGGTTTAGAGGGAGGTTGATTTTTGATTTATTTTTTCCAAGATTAACTACTTGTGAATACTGCTTCATAAACAGGGGAATGCTGAATGGGGACCGGCCGCTTTTCTCAGTATGATTGTATGGAGAGCATGTGGCCCTAGTTTCTGTAGCGTTGAGTTCTACAATCGGTCAATCAAACTGTCTCTAGGCAACCGAAGGGGTGCCACTGAAGAAGACATAGATAGTTATACACCAGCTATTTGGGTTGGTACGAAAGCAAACTGTTGAATCAAAGTAATAATCAAAGAGTGATAATGTGTGCCTTGATGTGTGAGGTTTCTATTTCCACTCAGAGAACCGTCATTCCAGTTTCCCGTTGCCCTGATGTTAACTAGCAAGGACAATCACAGGGCTGATGTCGTAGTTTCCATGGTGACCACAAACCTTAGCCTCTTATCCATGTCGGTAAAACCAAATCCTATAGAGACCAAGAATCTAGACATTGTTTATATGGATTTATTAATAGACGTACTCTTAACTTCACTCATTGATTCTTATTTATTTATTTTATATGTGTATATTTATTTTGTCTGCAGTCGTCTAAATATGTTTAATGCCGGATTTGCCATGTTTACTTTTCCGATTGGTGTATTTATATGTTGGCCAAGTTGAACCTGCAGGATTCTAGAATTCTGCAACCAGAGTTCTAGAGCTGAGCTGAGTTCTTTGAACAAGCTGAGTTCCGGGTTCCACTGAAGTGTTCTCTCCTCAGACAAGCTTCCCTCCATTTAGAAAATCGAAATCAAAAGTACTAAAACATTCAGGGAAATGTTCAGTCACACTTCACACAAATTCACATCAAGTACCGTAATGTCCCTGAATGACGAAAGTGCTAACATATTAATAAAATATCGGCCTCTTTATATATTTTTTGTAAGATAAGTAACATTTTAATGTAACATTTCTGTTTTTGTTTCACCCACATGTAAAAGTGGTGTGTGGGAGATGTTGTGGTTTACACAGCATTCTACTGCTGTCCTCTCCCTCTCAGTGGCCTTATTTTGGTAATAGAGAAAATGTTGGCATCTTGTTAACCCTTTTTAATCTAGTATTAATTTTCCGGCCCCGAAACTTTGAAAACATCCGCACATGATTATGAATCAATCATTCCCCCAAGTGATGCTCTTTGCCGTTATTTCATACTTGTTTTTTATTTTTATCATTGACTCGATTCTCTTTTTGAAGTCGGTTGATTCTTGTCGGGTCTTTTTCTTTCGGTTTCATTTTCTGAATGTTTTGATCCCTCGACCCTAGTGAGGACCTCACGACGTCCTCCACTGTGTTTGGAAGTGTGCGAGTGGTTGGTGTTGTGGACAGCTGATGATATACTGTGATACAAATGCTGGTGAACTCTTATCAATCAAAAAAATTGACAACCACTGAAACTTGACACTGCTGTAACAAAAAACAACTGTTTCCGCACATTTGAGAATTTGTTTTTGCACCAAATGACAACTGCCAAAACACTACACATGACTTTTGTTTGTTACGTTACACTTATGGTTTATGAATGTTTGGAGCGGTTGTGTTTCTGGTATAAAGCCACTCTTTGTATTACATGTCCCTTGTGCCAAGTTGTACCAAGTTGTCGATTTACAACCGATTTGTTGTTCTTACCTCTTTAGCCCCTCACACTTCCAGTACGTTACTTCAGTAGTTTATCTGTCAAAGTATCTTCTTATTGTTAGCTTTCTTCTTGTTATTATTGTGACTTTGTTTTTCATCACTGTTATGAGGATGGTGGTGTTCATTAAAAAGTTAACATTCCAATTATTGAATTTTGTATAAAGTGTCGGAGAAGCATTTTTATTGTTTTGTCGTTTTTTTTAATCCAGTTTTTTTTTTTAAGGTTTTGATGTATTTTGTTGGATTGTTGGAATACTATTCAGCCCCAGGATCTCCTCAACACTAAGAAAAATACATAATATCTGGCTGTGAAGCGAATTTGGTTCTTAGAGTTTTTGTAACTCAGATTTTAAAGGTCATCATAATTATTTTGCTAAGGGATAATCAATTAGGACACTTTATTTGCAAGATTGTGGCAGAATTAAAGCTAGGGAAGGCAATTTGGAGACACTAGCCAGAGTAAGCTAGATTTTGAAAGAATCTAGCTGAAAAAAATTCCACCCCTCCTTTCAGACCTGCCTCCAAAGCCACTCCCCAAAAACATGTGCCAACCAATAATTTCATTGGGGGCCGAATTAAAACATTTGAATTAATTATAGGCATGCCGCCTATAATTAAAATATTTTTTTTCTCTTTATTCTCAAAGCATTTGATTTATTGAATGCTTTCGGGCGTATAGAGATTTTCCACGAATATGATAAATATACATTTATGATGCATGCTTATAAATAAATTGCTAATTGCTTTGAAGGAGGTAACACACACACACACCTACACACACACACACGGGTTTATGCGGACAATAAGTCATTCACCTGCTGGGTCAGCTGGAGGCCTGCCTCCTGAATCACACTGGGGCTCTTTGTGCTCGGGACAGCGTATTAAATTCCATTTCTGAAAGGTTGGGGATGTACATAAGCATCCACCCCGTCGACACCCATGAAGAGCTGGGAAATGATTGATGAATTATTGATTTGTGAAACAGGTGACCAAAGGAGTAGAGTAAGTGTAGGATCGAACCTGCGGTCGAGAGGACCTGGTGACCTGGCTCCAGGTATTTCCTGGTGCTGGACACATGCATGCAATGCCAAGGGCGTGGTATATATACCTGGCTGAGACCCCCCCCCCCCCCCACACACACACACACACACACATGGCCAGGCTCTCTGGTTGGCTGGAGTCCTTCACCTTCCTCCTACCCCTATCGTATTGTTGTTAAACTGCCCCCCCCTCCCTCCCTCCAGTTGGAGAGTCCAAAGATCGCTTGTTCTGTTTGCTCAGGCGCTGATTGGATGCATGAGGAGAAATAGCCCGCGCTACACCGGTGGTACGGTGGTGGACACACACACACACACACACACACACACACCTCTCTGTCTCTGTCTTTCTCTCATTCAGTCTCTCACTCTCTATATATACTCCCCCCTCCCCTTTCGTTCTCTCTCTCTCTCTGTAACCCACCTGTGGATCCCCTACCTGGGCGAGGGGGCGGGGTCAGTGTGTGAGCACCTGTTGTTGTAAAGAGAGAGAGAGAAAGACGTGCCTTCGCGCTCCTCGATCGCCCCTTATCCAAGAGGGAGGGAGGGAGCGGTTGTGCTTTACTTCCGTCGGTTCCTGCTTTTATGACGTTTGTGTGTGTGTGTGTTGGTGAGTGCGTCCGACCGTGTGTGTTTGTAATTCCCCTTCCCTTGTGTCCTAAGCCTCCGTCCCAACGCTCCTCCACGGCTCCTGAAGGACTCCGGGAAACCAGAATTCCTCCCCAGGTACGTGTCTCGTCATTTACCCGACCGCACACCTCCACCTCCACCTCCACCGGGGCACCTGACCGGAGGGACCGGGCACAGGGGTGGGATCACAGCACCAGGGTCTGGTCACTAGGTCGACTCCTACTGGACACATGAACTTGGAGCTGATCTGATGAGATAAGGAAGAGAGGGAAACCTGTGACTTGACTTGAGGAAATATGGCCATGGCTGTGGTTATGGTGGACCTCTGCAGTGATGTGATGTGGCTTGAGGATATGAATGGGTTTGTGGTTGAAACTGAATCGTTATTAAACTATAAATAACCTTTTCATATCACTGGGCCAGGCATAATTTATGTGTGTGTGTGTGTGTGTGTGTGTGTGTGTATATATATATATATATATATATATATATATATAGAGAATAAAATACAGCATTTAAGTGCAGATGTTTGGATACATTATAAGTTTCTCTCTGTTGTATTAGGAGCATAAATTTTCACAGATAGTTCACTGCAACTTCAGCCTCAATCATTTAAGCTAAATTGTTTTCATATATAAAGTTCTGGAGGCTTTCAATCTTGTGGTTGTTTAAATAAGTTGTGACCGACATGGGGGTGTCTTTCATGTATTTGGACATTCAGTGTGAACGATGAAGTGATTCCATCGAATGATTCTACCGATCCAGATTAAACTGACGTGAATGGCAGCATTTATCAAATGTTTACGTATATTATAAAATATATAAATTTTTTTGTTCAACCCAGCGAGAAAGAGTATGCAGACTGAAGTTTAGATCCGGTCAGATGATAGCTGTGACTCTGAGTTAGTAAAGAGTATGTAGACTGAAGTATAGATCAGATCAGATCAGATGATAGCCGTGACTTTGAGTGTATGAAGCCATAGGAGCAGCTCTATGATTCTGGACGGATTCTGCCTCACCTTGGACGGCTGGCTTATCTACAGGCAGGTGCTCTGAAGGTACTAAAGGTTGAAGAAGAGAGGGAGTGGCCGCCATCTCATGATATCCAAGCCATATAAGCTCTATATATTTATAAATGTACAAGGAAGTCATGGGTTCATTACGATTCAAACGTCGTTTAGATTCAACTTTTCTGGGATAGGTAGTACGAAGTTCTTCACAAAATATCTCTCTACTGATTCACATACTTCTATATTGAACCACCTACCTATCGATCTACCTACCTCACTATGTCTATATCTATGTATCATTCTATCTACCTACCTAGCTACCTCTATATCTATCTAACGATCTATCTACCTACCTAGCTACATCTATATCTATCGATCTATCTACCTACCTTGCTGTATGTCTCTCTGCAGCTCTTTATCTATCTGTGTGTCAATCTATCTCGCTATTCATGCCTACCTACCCGCCATTTTGGTCCACCCATCTGTTGAAGTGAGGTGACATCTTGACGTCCCTGCTCTCTTGCCGCTTTCAAAACAGCTCGGAGGTTCGGAAGCTCTTGCGTGTCTTTACGTACACCTTCACTTCCGAAACAAAGTGTTCAGGAAACGCCTCTCAGAAGTTCTTAGGCTATTACATAAAACCGGTTTGTGAGTGAGACTAGACTTCATAGCAACAAGTATGGATGCCCGCAGGAACCTCTTTGCGCTTCTTTGCCGAATCAGATGAACAGTTATTAGAACTGCTTGCGATGGTTGACCATGAGCGAAAAATTTATCAGTTGATGTTTATAATTGTAAGCTATATCGTAATGCAAACGTTAGAATGGATGTTAAGTTCGCCTCTTAGTGCTTGCTGCAAGTTCACTTTAGTCTATCAATGAAATGGGCAGCAATTGTTGTGACGTGATCTCGGAGGATTTGGGTTGCTTTATTTCCACACAAAACTTTGAACTCAGACCCAACAGAGTGTTCAAAGCACTTTCCTCCGAGCTTATGCTCCGAACCTCCGACCTCCCGGAAACTCCCGGACATCACTGTTCTCTGTGTATGTGTAGTATGACATCACTGTTCTCTGTGTATGTGTAGTATGACATCACTGTTCTCTGTGTATGTGTAGTATGACATCACTGTTCTCTGTGTATGTGTAGTATGACATCACTGTTCTCTGTGTATGTGTAGTTTGACATCACTTCTCTCTGTCTAGGTGTAGTATGACATCACTTCTCTCTGTCTAGGTGTAGTATGACATCACTGCTCTCTGTCTAAGTGTGGTATGACATCACTGCTCTCTGTCTAGGTGTAGTAGGACATCACTGCTCTCTGTCTTGGTGTAGTATGACATCACTGATCTGACCATGGGTTCGTTGTTGACATACTTTGAGTCCCTGTGTGGGAAAAAAAGGGAAAAAGGTAAGAAGCTCCCTCCGTGTGTGTGTGTGTTTGTGTGTATATTATTAGCATAGTAGAATTATAGCATGTGATTATACTATTGCTGTTAATATATTTATTGTATTATTGGCATAAGTATTAGTAGTAAAGTGTTCCTATTATTAACTGTATTATTATTATAATTAGAAGTATTGTAGTCATTGATTTGTAGCTGTAGTCATTGATTTGTATCCTCACATTGTTTCCTTATTCATGATGTCACTTCCTGTTCAAGAGGAAGAGCGGTACATCCATGCCAACAACCGACCTCTGAACCTCCCCTATCAGTACGCTGTGAGTGGACAATCTATAACCAACCATAACCAATATAAACCTTTCTTTCTGAGATGAACCAACTGTCGCCTCCTCCCCCATCTCGCCTCCCCTCACTGGCCACTATCTCTACTTCCTGGTCCGTATTGCAATGTTTCTTTATTAGTTGGCGCGATCAGCAAACCCTCATGGCACCACCGTGTGTCTTCAGTTATTGAACATTGTGTTGTGTATGCTCAGCTCATTCAGCTTAGGGTCTACATATACGGTTCTTTTAGCCATCTTTCTCTCCGTCTGTTTATCTTGCCCATGTATATAGTTTGCTTAATACCAAGCAGAAACATGAATCACTGCGCTGAATTGAATGGCCCGTGTTCCATGTAGCACACATGTACGTGCACTACAGCGCGTGTACATGTATGTTTGTGCGTGCACTACAGCGTGTACATGTCTCTTTAAACATGCACTCTGTTCTTCTTTCCCAGGACAATGCCATCAGGACCTCTAAGTACAATGTCTTCAGCTTCCTACCGCTCAACCTCTTCGAACAGTTCCAGAGGCTGGCCAACGCCTACTTCCTGGTCTTGTTGATACTGCAGGTATGTTTCCACACCACCTAGCTACCTACCTAGATACCTGTCCATCAACCTGCCTGCCTGCCTACCTACCTACCTGTGTGTGTGTGTGTGTGTGTGTGTGTGTGTGTGTGTGTGTGTGTGTGTGTGTGTGTGTGTGTGTGTGTGTGTGTGTGTGTGTGTGTGTGTGTGTGTGTGTGTTGGTCCCCAGTTAATCCCTGAGATCTCGTCCCTATCCTGGTTCACCACGGTGGTTCCTCTCCTTCTGGTACTCACCATGACTGCCGTCAAAGACGCCAGCGATGACATCGTAAGAGACGGCAGATACTATTTATTATCGCCATCATGATGATCACGATGATAATAAACACTTGTTATGTTACTTGATGTATTCATAAGTTGATGTATAAAATGTATCTTTTACTATTATTATTATTATGGTGATCCTTGTCAATTAAGGTACAGATAAGGTAGATAACAGAAAGTACTGCTTGTATTGGTACTTGTAATTTCATTGACACCATCGCTTAGAGGCAAACTTCCGCTTAATTGATCAAAGCGAATAGTCTTTGGTTTATGGTTGGGTGAACGATGAATTCATGACTGCACCTGGTAATTTTCCCGACAAATCAGAACCGGCACAGAAGCGACAAGCAGGTGAACAACCGTCGCGTGGACGTCCTCATCGATGGAGAGTGAGTCCCCATTTTCAAAGTCTCCAAATCCCTGGAAGTCTAAAGTTCACTGGAGTGAAAATATTCAAAACATACTGCTTGCGCATGCGTCTCTATGCGGTTGTTTGTGTGTGTGTGTGCGTGTGTGTGTTTGTATGTTTGTGTCTATCTGTATGTGTGTGTGTGTGTGTGTGTGTGTGTGTGTGTGTGTGTGTGTGTGTGTGTGTGTGTGTGTGTGTGTGTGTGTGTGTGTTATGTCTTTCTTCCTTTTTAAACATGCTTCTTGCATGTCTTCTCCTCCCAGACTACGGAGTGAGAAGTGGATGAATGTTCAGGTTGGAGACGTCATCAAACTGGAGAACAACCAGTTTGTTACGGTGAGTACGGATCTCTCTGTCTGTCTGTATGTCCGTGTGCTCATGTATTTGTCACTCTAAGTCTGTCTGTTCATCTGTCTGTCACTGTGCATCTGTCTGGCCGTCTGTGAGTCTATCTGGCCGTCTGTCTGTCTGTGTTTGTGCGTCTGTCGGTCATTGGATGCATGTCTGTCTGTCTGTCTCTGTCTGTCTGTCGCTTTATGGCTGTCTGTCTGTCTTTCCATCTGTCTGGCTGTCTTTCGGGGTCCGTCCGTCTGGCTGTCGTTCTGGGTCTGTCTGTCTGTGGCTGTCTGTCTGTGGTTCTGTCTGACCACCAGTCTCTCTGAATGTCTATCCCAGGCTGATCTGCTGCTGTTGACCTCCAGCGAGCCTCTGAACCTGGTCTACATAGAAACGGCTGAGCTGGACGGGTATGGCATCACTTTTTATTCTACTTGTTTATTCTAGTGGTTTTTGGGATGCTGGAGGACTTAAATGTGCAGTGGAAGGTCTACTTGTTTTGATATGGATGTATGACCCCCAGACATGTCGTCCCTGGTACTAAAATAAGACCATCCTTCAAAGCAGGGATACCCACACTTTTTGGGCTTGCAAGCTACTTTCAAAATGATCTACCTGCATAAAGAAATGCTCAACATCTATTTATTTATATAAACTGAGTGCATGCTCAGATGACTTGCACAGAATGGAGTCAGCCAGGGTTGCATCGTCCGGACAGTAGCTGCTGGTAGTTGTTCTCAAGAAGGCTTTCAAATTACCATCAGTCATAGTTGAATGGTATTTGCACTTAGTCAAGTCAAGTTTATTTGTGCTGCACATTTCATATGGCATACACTGACTCACAGACTTAATAATCTTCATGTGGGAAAAGGCTGACTGGCATAAATAAGTGGAGCCAATAATGCAGTCAAGGAGGTAGCATTCGTCCTCATGGTTGGACACTTTTCCTTTGTGGGTAAGTTCCAAAATTATCCATGAGCCCTGCACTTAAGCTCAACATCAGCTTGCAAAAGCAAGTTTTTGTCAATCTAGTGGTAAATGCCTAACGGATGATACTTCATTTATATATACAAATGAAATTAAAAGAAGTATCACAATGCTTTTTTTAAATCTCATAGTGTTCGAATTGGAGCTAAAACAGTGGGTTCAGTTACACTTTTATAGCAGGTAATATAATGCCGGGATCTGAACTTTCTGTCTTGTGTCTTGTGTGTGTGTGTGTGTGTGTGTGTCTAGGGAGACCAACCTGAAGGTGAAACAGGCCCTTACGGTGACAGGAGATATCGGCGACAGCATCCCCGGGCTTGGAAGCTTCAAAGGTGACACACGCACACACACACCAACTGTAAATGGTCATTAAATAAAGTTGTTGCTACTAAGTGGTGTGTAATAAAGCGTGTACCATTTCCCTGCTTTAATATGAATAGATTTGTCAGTCAAATTTACTTTTTTGGAGGACTTTTAATTTGAAATGTGTGTTCCCCACAGGGGAGGTACGCTGTGAGCCCCCCAACAACCGCCTGGACAAGTTCAAGGGCACGCTGACTGTGAACGGGCAGACATACGCGCTGGACAACGACAAGGTGCTGCTGAGAGGCTGCACACTCAGGAACACCGAATGGTGCTTTGGCCTCGTAGTCTTCGGAGGTAAAACACTGACCCCTGCAGGGCGCTGGTGGTACTGCGTATAAAATAACTGCTACTGATAACGGTAGGATAAGTAACATCTAAAAAGGATTATGTTATGTATTTTGTTGAGTTGTGTACTTATAGTATTCCAAATGTTTCGAACAATGTTCAAACCCAGAGAAATCAGTAAATCTGTAGATTGAAGTTAGCGGTCTGTTATGTTTGAAGAGGTTGCATGTCAAAGGCTTGCTCACTCACTAAACACGATCTCTACTGGTAAACATGCCAGTAGAGATCAAACTTATCGATATGATAATTACATATCAGTCTATTTTACGTCAGTTTAACCTGACAGATCGCTAGCGGGAGAAATTACATCTCATACATTTAACAAACTGTCACAGTTCTTATAAAATGTTATTATAACATCTTAGGTACTTTTTTTACTTTTTCAAATGAGAGAGTAGCTTCTGATCGTACGTGGGTTGTGAAAATACCCAGCATGCAACATCCCATCGGTTACTGCAAAACAGTTTGACCGATCATTAACGACGTCAATGGTCCAACTTTTCCGGGATTTTGAACCCATAAATAATCCATTAAAATATTGAGATGACTTCATTTTCTGTCCATGTTTCCTGTCCTCAGGTCCGGATACCAAGCTGATGCAGAACTCTGGGAAGACGGTGTTCAAACGGACCAGCATCGACGGCCTCATGAACGTGCTGGTTCTGTGTGTAGGTCACACACACACACACACACACACACACACACACACACACACACACACACACACACACACACACACACACACACACACACACACACACACACACACACACACACACACACGTCCGCTGTAGTTACAGGCCGGCATGTGGCTCAGGAGGTAGAGCCGGTTGGCTGGTAACTGGAAGGGTTGCTAGTTCGATCCCCGGCTCCTCCTAGCTAGGAGGAGCCGGGAGCCGAGACACCTCACCCCGACTGCTCCTGATGAGCTGGCTGTTGCATGGTGGACTCCACCGTCTGTGCATGAATGGGTGAATGTTAGGCAATGATTGTAAGGCGCTTTGATTGGCCACTGGTTAGCAAAGCGCTGTATAAATGCAGTCCATTGACAATTATCTTTTATTAAATAATGCACTGAGGGCTTTTGATGCATCAATAAAGTTGGAGTGCCCTTCTCCCTCCAGATCTTTGGCTTTCTGGCCGTGATGTGCAGCATCCTGGCGGTGGGTAACGCTATCTGGGAGGTGAGAGAGGGCTCTGTGTTCATCGCCTTCCTCCCGCGCCCGAAGGGCGTCAACGCCGGATTCTCCGCCTTCCTGACCTTCTGGTCCTACGTCATCATCCTGAACACTGTGGTGCCCATCTCGCTCTACGTCAGGTTGGTTCAGAAGCCCCCTGGTGGTGGACAATATGATTACTTTATACTAATTAGTGTTGTCAGTCTTGTCATTTGTGTGGTTCTTAGAATAGTAACTGGTCGTGAAATTTTCCATTAAACCGTTGATCGAAGGTTGAAAATATTTCACTCTGTGCTCATTGACTGAGGTTGGGGTTGGACGCTCTCTACTTCATTTCTATCTTTCTTTAATTTTGTATTTTTCTTTTCTCTATTTCTACTACCGCTTAACAAAGTATTGGTTTGCAACAACCAGCATTGTTTTAGCTGAGGTTTCAGTTATTTTTTAGGGCAAAAACGATCACTGAGGTAGCGTGCGACACGGACAACGATGGCAAATGTCATGCCTCCTCACAAAGTTGCCTCTATTAGATGCTGGATCTGTTATCAACTTTTACAAAAGATAACTTCTTGAAACCAGGTTTCTTCTATGGAGTTTAAAAGAGATGCTTTGGATGACACGACACTCTGGACTACACAGGAGTCCATTTATGCTAGTTAAATATTTGGTTCAAAGCGTATATTGTTGGACCTAAGTGTAGCACTAGACCCTGCCAGCCACACCCAATAAGTGGCTCTGCTGGGCTCCTCTGACACGCAGAACAAAGGTAGACGTTGTAACACCAGTTGATTGCAAGTTGGCAAAAGGTAACCCGCAGAGCAGGGGGAACATGCTACATGCTGACATGACACAGATGTTCAGAGGAGAACTCTCCTCTCATGTGTGTGTGCGTCTGTGTCTTGATTATCCAATGCACCACAGGTGTGCAGCCTCACTCAGCCCCAGAGTCTAATCAGCCTGACTCAGGCCAGGTGAGGCGGCTTCAACCCGTCAACGAACACACATCTGTGTCCCAAACGATTAAAATGCTGCCTGAATAGGCAGCATTAGGGAGAGGTTGACTCATGGCTCACTCTAATGTTTACAACATAAGCTGCCTTCCGAGGTTCCTCCAACGAGGCAGGTTTTGAGGCAGAGTGAACATATCCTTGGTTTGTCAAGATGTCCCACAATCCCCTGCACCTGCTCAAACTAAGAAGAAAAAAAAAAAAACAGTATTCTTGTAAAAATCTAAGTTATATCAAATAAGAAGCTTGCTTCTGCTTTTGCTGCTACATTTTGCTACAACTGATTTTGACAGGACTTTCTGTGTTTTTGCGACACCATGATGTAGTGACTCATTATGTTGCCTTTGAAGGCTGTCTCGATCCAGACTATTTTACTGCTAACTTCATACAAAAATACAGCCTCCACAGGAGGCTGCCTCGATAGACGGCATGGCAGCAGACAGACCAATGCTTCATTGAGACTGGGGAGGCCGCAGGCTGTTTCAATGGCTTGGGGAGGTGTCTTGAGAGTGGAAGTAGATCTTGCCACACGCCATCTAATTGGCTTTGCTGGGCTCTTCCGACACAAAGCACAACAGGGAGATGATGTAACGCCATTATTGGCTAGTTGGCAAAAGGTAACCAGCAGAGCAGGTGGTCCGTGTGTGTGGGTGTGCAGCCTCACCCAGATTCTAATCAGCCTGACTTAGGTCAGATGAGAAGGCCTCAACCAGCCAAACACCACAATCCTCACATGGCTTTGAAGTGATTTAGAATTTTCTGACATTAAAAATCACTGCATTGGTAATTGGTCACAGATAAAAATGTAACTTCACTTACTGCTCTTTGTGACGCCAGACTAAACCCTGACACTAATAAGGTCTGGTTCTCTGGGAGTTAAGTGCAGCATAAGACAGATTTATCACAAGTTCCTCATCGTCTTCCACATTGAGTTGGTCTCTCTGACTGCGTCCTAAGGAATCATAATGTAATATATGTCCTTTAAATATATTATAGGGAGAACTTTCTCAGTCAGTCTGGAGAGCCTCATATATGTTTTGGTGTTGCACAAGGAAGTTGTCTTAGTCCTTTACTATTCTCAGTGAATAAGCTATAACATAATAATAACTATAATAACTTCTTGGTTACATTATCACCACTGTAAACTAAAATAGCTATTGGGGTGATAATCCAAACATACATCTCTGTTGAACCAAATTATACTAATGCTACTGTCAATAAATGGATTAGCAATAACTTCATAAAGCTTAATGAGGATAACATTGAAATCATTGAGATAATTGAATCATTGAAAACATTGAGTTGGGCTTCAAAACAATAGGGACTCCCTTGATTTCTTGGACTCAGATTTGATTTGGGCCCCACATTAGCAAGGTGACCAAAACAACCTTGTTTGATTTCGGTAAGATCGCCAAGGTACAGCCAGTTTTAACTCAGTTGTATGCTCATGCTGAAGAACTGATCAAGCCTCCATAACTGACTCACTGACAAACTGTACACCCTAAAGAGAACTTAGGTGTCGGACAACAATATTGGCGCTGCTGCCTTTATCAATTATTCCCCTAAACTGTCGAGTAGCTTACCTCAAGAAATCAGGGGAGCTCAGTAAACATCTGTAGCCCCAAGTTAAAACTCTTTGATTAAGCTGTTAATTTTCATTTTATAAGAACAATGAATAGCTTTCAATTACTATTACTCTTTGCTGAATTTATGTATTGATCAATTATGGTTTAGATTTTGATCTTCCTTTTTCTTTATTTTGCACTGCAGTGTGTCGTACTTTGCTAATGCTTTAGACGTCTAGAGTCTACGGGTTTTGCGCTGAATTGTACAGCACTTTTATGCTGATGAATGCAGCGGCATTCTCTGTCTGAAAGATGCTATATAAAAAATCTGATCTAAAGATATCATCGTCATTATTTTCCTTATTAATAATCATTAATTTTAACGATTGATTTGTGTGTGTGTGGGTGTCCCACCTCAGTGTGGAGATCATCCGTCTGGGCAACAGCTTCTACATCGACTGGGACAGGAAGATGTACTACCCCAAGAGCGACACCCCGGCACAGGCCCGGACCACCACACTGAACGAGGAGCTGGGCCAGATCAAGTACATCTTCAGTGACAAGACCGGGACCCTCACCCAGAACATCATGACCTTCAACAAGTGCTCTATCAACGGGAAGTCCTACGGTAGGAGCATCGGGGGAAGTCTCCCGCCTCATGCGGGAATAGGTCGGCATTAGCTCAGGAGGTAGAGCGGGTTCACTTCTAACCGGAAGGTTGCAAGTTCGATCCCCAGCTCCTACTAACTAAGTGTCGGGGGGACGCCTCACCCTGACTGCTCCCGACGAGCTGGCTGTCGCCCTGCATGGTTGAGTCTACCGTCAATGTGTGAATGAATCGTTGTAAGATGCTTTGGATAAAAGCATCAGCAATATCCCCAAAATGTAGATGTAAATCGAATATTGGGTTTTAGGGTATCCATTCAATCATATCAATATTTATAAATTTTTTGGGAGAATATACCAAAAATATTGTCCAATTTAGTTGAAAACACACATTTGGAGGTATAGGTAGAAACTTCATTCATTTTGTTGAAGTTACAGCATATTTTGCACTTTTTTTTGAATTAGAAAGAAATATATACTTTTGGGTTGAATCTTAATGAATTGATGTTTAAATAGTTTTTTTTCTATTTCCCCAGGGGAGGTGGTTGACTTTACGGGACAACGAGTTGAAATTACGGACGTAAGCTGTACAATTCTTCGCCATTCATTCCAACATCGTGAACTGCAGTTGCAGTGTTTGTGTTAAAGTATAGTAGCGTTAAAACTTGCGGGAAAAATAAACTACTGAACTGAACTGAACCGAGTGGTCTTCTGGTGACTGCAGAAAACCCAGACGGTGGACTTCACCTGGAACGAGCTGGCCGACCCCAAGTTTGTGTTCCACGACCCCAGCCTGGTGGAGCTGGTGAGGGAGGGGGACCTCGCCGCCCAGCACTTCTTCCGCCTGCTGGCGCTCTGCCACACCGTCATGCCCGAGGAGAAGACCGAGGGTGAGGACCCTCTCTGGTGCCCCCCCCCGGGATTGCTCCAGAGAGGGCTGCCGTTAGCATTAGCATTGTATATACAGTCTGCTGCTGTTTGGTCTGCTGTGTTGATAATTAGCGGGTTTCAAGAATGAACAGGAGAAACTTTATTGATTTGATGGGTCCTGAGACCAAAGTAAATCAGATGCCCTCATCAACATATGTGCACGAGGTGACCGTGCCAGGGCTTTCTCCTAAAGGTGCAAAGTGCCATGTCAATTAATTAATAATTACATTTGACATGATGGACATGATATCCTATACAATTAAAATTAAAAATACAGGTGCATCTCAATGAATTAGAATACTGTGGAAAAGCTTCATTTCAATATTTCAATTTAAAAAAAGTAATACTGATATATTATATAGATTTATTACACCAAAAGTGAAATATTTCAAGCCTTAATCGTTATTAAACTTGATGATTAATCAGCTCATGAAAACGGTTTTCATGAATGAATATACAGTATGAGTTTCACTTTTTAAGTTGAGTTATTGAAATTAATTAACTTTTCTACAATATTCTAATTCATTGAGATGCACCTATACATACCAGGATGCCCCCGTCTCTCCCCGACCACCAACAGCAGGAGGAGGAGGTTGTTGTCCCCCCTCCTCACCCACGGTGCGTGTGTGTTCCAGGGGAGCTGTACTACCAGGCCCAGTCCCCAGATGAGGGCGCCCTGGTCACGGCCGCCAGGAACTTCGGCTTCGTGTTCCGATCCCGAACCCCCGAGTCCATCCGCATCATGGAGATGGGCCAGGAGGTGACCTACGACCTCCTGGCCGTGCTGGACTTCAACAACGTCCGCAAGAGGATGTCCGTGATAGGTGAGACAGGACCACATGTTAGACAGGAGGAGGAGGGAGACAGGTGAGACAGAACCACATGTAAGACAGGAGGAGGAGGGAGATAGGCGAGACAGGACCACATGTAAGACAGGAGGAAGAGGGAGATAGGTGAGACAGGACCACATGTAAGACAGGAGATAAGTGAGACAGAACCACATGTAAGACAGGAGGAGGAGGGAGATAGGTGAGACAGGACCACATGTGAGACAAGGACGAGGAGGGTCTATAGACCCTAGACTCTAGGGACCCTAGACTCTAGGGTCTATAGACCCCAGCCATTATACCACAGACACTGGGTCAGGGGATGACAGGGTCTATAGCATATAACCGAGTTTTCTTATTACAGTTTAATGTAACAGTAAGCTGACAAAATCGCTAATTAACACCGCAACTGCAAATGAATCACACAGAGATAACCATGGCAACCGGTCAAACAAATTTTCCTTTTGCCATCATTCTGCTTGCGCATCCGCCGTGTTGATAAACAAATAATCCCCCTATACAGCTGATAGCATTAATATGAATGCTGCTCTAACCTCTGTGTGTGTGTGTGTGTGTGTGTGTGTGTGTGTGTGGTTGTGTGTGTGTGTGTGTGTGTGTGTGTGTGTGTGTGTGTGTGTGTGTGTGTGTGTGTGTGTGTGTGTGTGTGTGTGTGTGTGTGTGGTGTGTGTGTGTGTGTGTGTGTGGTCACCAGTGCGTAGCCCCAAGGGGAAGCTCATCCTGTTCTGTAAGGGGGCTGACACCATCGTGTACGAGAGGCTCCACCCTTCGTGTTTGAAGCTGAAGGACATCACCACCAGCCATCTCAATGTGAGTATGAGTACCACAGGATCGGTGAATTGGGCATCGTTATGTACTTAGAGAATCCAAAGAAGGACTGAATGTCTGAGGACTTTTTCTCTACTTTTTCTCTATTTATCAGTCCTTGCTTTATCATTCAAATATTTTAAGTAAAGTACAGTATGTTGCAGAAGTTCACGCTAAATTAAGCATTCTTATGTATATACTCAATCTATAGAGAGCTATATATCGATATATATACAATCTCTACATATATATTATAGATAATATTCTATTCCCTTCTGTGAATTAAAAAAATAATTATACATGCTTTAACATTATCAGAATCAATATTTACTGTGAATATTTACAGGTGCATCTCAATAAATTAGAATATTGTGGAAAGTTAATTAATTTCATAATTCAATTTAAAAAGTAAAACTCATATGTAAAACAGATTCTCAACACCCAAAAGTTAATATTTCAAGCCTTTATTTGTATTAATCTTGATGATCGTGGCTTACAGCTCATGAAAACACAAAATTCTGTAAAATGTAAACATTTCACTTGGGAGTTTTACTTTTTAAATGTATTTATTGAAATGATAAACTTTTCCACAATATCCTAATCCATTGAGATGCACCTGTATACTGAATAACCAGCCTATTTACTGTGGAGGTACAAAATCTTCCCTGGGTTCAATGTTTCCTGAACACTGTCTTGTTTGTGTGTCCAGGAGTATGCGGGGGACGGCCTCCGCACACTGGCCCTGGCCTACAAGGACCTGGACGACGACTACATGGAGGACTGGAGGCGGCGCCACCATGAGGCCAACATCGCCATGGATGGCAAGGAGGAGCGGCTGGACGAGCTGTACGAGGAGATAGAGAAAGACCTCATGGTCCGCTCACTCACTTTGTTTTACTTCTGTTTGATTACATCGTTATTAAGCAGGATAGTTTCGCCGTCGGTTAATGTATTTTGAAGCTGAAATGTTCTGGGTTCGAGACACCCTGGGTTTGAAACATCATTTTTAAACTGAATCTGGCAGAGAATAAGAAAGACAGCTACATTGTCCGGCAACCGTTTTGATCACAGCTTTAAGTTTAAAATGTACTCATATAAATATCTTTTTCTTTTGGTTTTTGGGAAGCAATTGTACTGTGAAGTGGCTACACAGGCTTTAACAGTGTACACTTAAAGGTAGAGCCGTTGTTTCTGACTCCAGTGTGTGTTGTGGTTCCAGCTACTTGGAGCGACCGCGGTGGAGGACAAGCTCCAAGATGGCGTCCCACAGACCATCGAGCAGCTGGCTAAAGCCGACATCAAGATATGGGTGCTGACAGGGGACAAACAAGGTGGGGAAAAGAGAATGGCGATAATTCATTACGTACATTATTGGAATGTTTTAATCGCCAAACATGCCAACAGTCGCAGTTCCCAAGCAAACCCCGGCAAACTCCCTCAAACAGAAGGAGGCACCGGGCCATCTGGTATGATTGAGGTTCTGGGAGGTTCCGGAAGGCTCTGGTCTCAGCATGTGTGTGTGTGTTGCTACAGAGACGGCGGAAAACATCGGCTACGCCTGCAACATGCTGCGGGAGGACATGACGGAGGTGTTCATCGTCGCGGCCAACACGGCGGAGGGTGTACGAGAAGAGCTGGAGTAAGTAGGACCGAGGAGAGGAACCAGGATGACAACCCAACAGGACTCCCTATGCTACTCGGCATGACTGACTGACTGACTCCCCTGTCCTCCTGTGTTGCAGGAAGGCCCGGAGGACGATGTGCCCAGACGCTCCTGATAAGCCCGTGGTGGTTGAGGCCCGGGCCGGCCTGTTCTGGCGCCAGAAGACCAGGAAGGTGGAGGATGAGGCTGTGAACGGAGAGTACGCGCTGGTCATCAACGGACACAGCCTGGTACGTGGGCAGCTTGTAAAATCAAGCTACCGGGATGTCGCTCACTGCTAGGAAGCTAAATTAACTATTCATGTGTTGTGTTCTACAATCTTTTGGCTAATCCTCTTTTGATCTTGGCATCTTTCTCTCATTCTTTTACACTCATCTTTAAACATCTGCCTATGCATCTAATCAAAGGCAAGGCCATTTATTTTCTTAGGTCCATTTCACCCCATAGTGCACTAAAGCGGAAAGAAATCCCTAAAGCAAAGCTATAAACTTTAAAATAAAACACAATTGCGAACATAATGCTCTCAGTGGTCAGCCAACATGTCTAAATCAACCATTAAACTCTGGGAGTGGCAGTCCCTCAAACAGTTCCTGTAGTTGGTTCGTTCCCGGGTGTGTTGAGGTGAGGTGTCCCCTAACTTCAACTGCTCCTGGCATTTGGTTGTTGCCTCACACGGCTGACACCACTGTCGGTGTGAATGGGAGGCACTAGTTGAGACGTGACTACATTCCATTTCCGGTTTTGTAAACGTCAGTACCCACAATTCCCCTCCCAAGGCATACGCCCTGGAGAAGGACCTGGAGCTGGAGCTGCTGCGGACGGCGTGCATGTGCCAGACGGTGATCTGCTGCCGGGTCACGCCGCTGCAGAAGGCCCAGGTGGTGGAGCTGGTGAAGCACTACAAGCAGGCCGTCACGCTGGCCATCGGCGACGGAGCCAACGACGTCAGCATGATCAAGGGTGAGACTGGGGGGAAGCCCGCCACCTTATGTGATCGCATGAGGGAGGGTTTGGATACATTCACCCAACGGAGGAGCCTTTTTATTTACATGTCGACCAAATTTTGATAATTTCTTGTGCGACTTTTTTTAAAGTAAGAAAATCCCATATCTAAGTGCACGTTAAACATATTAAATTCTAAACAAACCTCACTCTCCCTGACTCCGCCCCCAGCCCTCTTGTTTCCCCATCCTCTCTCTCTCCTCGCCCCACCCTCCTCTCTGTGCCATGTCCTCTCTCTTTAAATGCCCCGCCCCTACCTACACAACTGCCGGAGGAGCTGAGGACATCACAATCTGTGACACCTTTAAAGGAAACCCTCAAACATACCTATTTAATACAGTTTTCTCTGAATCCCTTTTATTTAATTTTGTTTATTTGCATTCTATTGTAAAGCACCTTGGATTGCAATTTTGTATGAAAGGCGCTATATAAATAGTTTGATTTGATTTGATACATATGCTCCGCCCCCTCTAGCGGCCCACATCGGGGTGGGGATCTCCGGCCAGGAGGGCATGCAGGCTGTGCTGTCCAGCGACTTCTCCTTCGCCCAGTTCCGCTACCTGCAGCGCCTCCTGCTGGTGCACGGCCGCTGGTCCTACCTGCGCATGTGCAAGTTCCTCCGCTACTTCTTCTACAAGAACTTCACCTTCACCTTCGTCCACTTCTGGTACGCCTTCTTCTGCGGCTTCTCAGCGCAGGTGAGTGTGAAGCGTGACGGAGTAGATTCAAAGGGGTTATCTGGTTGTGGTCCGACGTTTTTATTACCTGCTGTCATTCACACTTTGTCCAGTAGGTGGCAGCAGGGAGCAGTCGGTTTTCCTGTGTAGCTAGCTTTAGCAGTAACTTGTGGAGGAGGAGGAGCCTACTTTGTGGCCTGTATCTCTAATGATGAAGGATGACTTATTGAAACGAAGGACACGTTAAACAGTTAAATTCCCAATGAAGGCCCTTGTGAACCTGAACAAACATTCAGCCAATGAAATTAAGCCGTGTGTGTGTGTGTGTGTGTGTGTGTGTGTGTGTGTGTGTGTGTGTGTGTGTGTGTGTGTGTGTGTGTGTGTGTGTGTGTGTGTGTGTGTGTGTGTGTGTGTGTGTGGTTGTGTGTCCTCCCCTGCAGACTGTGTACGACGAGTGGTTCATCACTCTGTACAACCTGGTCTACACGGCTCTGCCAGTCCTCGGAATGAGCCTCTTCGACCAGGTACGTACGTGTTGTTGCTGCTATGTGTCTGTTGGGGAACCAAGCCAAATAATTGTAATCTTGTGTACAATAATGTAATAAAAGTAATTCTGATTGTGATTGTGGTTCACGGTGCGTGCAGGACGTGAACGACCGCTGGAGCTCCCAGCACCCCCAGCTCTACTCCCCGGGGCAGCTGAACCTCTACTTCAGCAAGAAGGCCTTCGTACGCTGCATGATGCACAGCTGCTACAGCTCCCTCATCCTCTTCTTCATCCCCTGGGCCGCCATGTACGACACGGTGCGCGACGACGGCAAGGACATCGTGGACTACCAGTCCTTCGCCCTGCTGGCGCAGACATGCCTGCTCATCGCCGTCACTATACAGGTGAGGGTTGGTTCATTTCAATAGTTGTTCCTATACAACTTGTTGGATCTGTTTATTTCAAGCCCTCCACATCATAACATTGCAGCATCGCCACCACCGCGGGGAAACTCCCGCCACACACAAAGAACTTTCTAAAACAGATAAATGGCTACCGTAAATAATATAATAGAGGCACCACAAATTTAACTTAACAATGGTGAGAATGCAAGGTCGTACCAAGGTCATGTCATATTTGGGGGAGGTAATGAACAGTGAGGTCATATACATGGGAGGTAATGAACAGTGAGGTGATATACAGGGGAGGTAATGAACAGGTTAGGTCAAATGCAGGGGAGGTTATGAACAGGTTAGGTCAAATACAGGGGAGGTAATGGGCAGGTGAGGTCATATACAGGGGAGGTAATCGGCAGGTGAGGTCATATACAGGGGAGGTGATGGGCAGGTGTGGTCATATACAGGGGAGGTGATGTACAGGTGAGGTCATATACAGGGGAGGTAATGAGCAGGTGTGGTCATGTACAGGGGAGGTGATGTACAGGTGAGGTCATATACAGGGGAGGTAATGAACAGTGGGGTCTTATACAGGGTAGGTAAGGAACAGTGAGTTAATTTGCAGGTTGATTTAATGAGCAGGTAGGGTATGTAAAGGGCAGATAATGTACAGGTGAGGTCTCATACAGGTTAGATCATATATGTGATGTGCTGGAAGAGAAAGAGAATTGCGTGAAAGGTGTGAGCTGAGGGTGACCCGTTATCTGTGTGTTTGTCCAAGCTGTGTCTGGACACCCACTATTGGACAGCGGTGAATCAGTTCTTTGTGTGGGGCAGTCTGTCTGCCTACTTTGCCATCACCTTCACCATGTACAGCAACGGCATGTTTCACATCTTCACCTCCACCTTTCCCTTCATTGGTGAGTGATGTGCCCTCTGCTGGTAACGGCCCTGAACAGCATCTCACAACCGCAAATACAATCATGTACCATATGAGCGGAGGAAAGGGGTGGTAATGTCAGCTAGTGTATGGTGGAGATGATGTCAGAGCATGTGGGAGGAGTTGAGATGATGTCAGAGCATATGGGTGGAGTTGAGATGATGTCAGAGCATATGGGTGGAGTTTAAATGATTTCAGAGCATGTGGGAGGAGTTGAGATGATGTCAGAGCAAGTGGGAGGGGTGGAGATGATGTCAGAGCATGTGGGAGGAGTTGAAATGATGTCAGAGCATGTGGGAGGAGTTGAGATGATGTCAGAGCACATGGGTGGAGTTGAGATGATGTCAGAGCATGTGGGAGGAGTTGAGATTATGTCAGAGCATATGGGTGGAGTTGAGATGATGTCAGAGCATATGGGTGGAGTTGAGATGATGTCAGAGCATATGGGAGGAGTTTAAATGATGTCAGAGCATGTGGGAGGAGTTGAGATTATGTCAGAGCATGTGGGAGGGGTGTAGATGATGTCAGAGCATGTGGGAGGGGTGGAGTTGATGTCAGAGCATGTGGGAGGAGTTGAAATGATGTCAGAGCATGTGGGAGGAGTTGAGATGATGTCAGAGCATGTGGGAGGGGTGTAGATGATGTCAGAGCATGTGGGAGGGGTGGAGATGATGAGTTGAGAGTTGAGATGATGTCAGCATGTGAGACGTGTTGGGATGACGCGGTTCCTCGACAGGCACGGCGAGGAACTCCCTGAACCAGCCCAACGTGTGGCTGACCATCCTGCTCACCTCCATCCTCTGTGCTCTGCCCGTGGTCGCATACCGCTTCACACTCATCCAGCTGTGGCCCACCATCAACGACAAGGTACAGGCTACAGGACCATACGATATGCACTATGTGAACTATACTCTAGATATGTACTATACTCTAGATATGTACTATGTAATATACACTGGATATATACTAAACATACTATACTCTAGATATGTACTGTATGTACTATACACTAGTGATGTACCATGCTCTCGATTTATACTAAATGTACTACTCTAGATATGTATGTACTATATACTAGATACTGTATGTACTATACTCTAGATATGTACTATGCAATATACACAAGATAAATACTATTTTCTATACTGTAAATATGTTCTACGTTTATTATACTTTAGATATGTGCTGTATGTCTATACACTAGCTATGTATGCAGCAAATGTCCATGCCACCCTCCATTGAGGTGACTTAGTTTGGGCTCCTTCAGACAAAGGGCGCCGGGTGGGGGTGTTAAAAATGGGTGGAGTGCAAAGGTGTGATAATGAACATGGAAAGGGTGATCCGCAGCCATCCGAGTGTGTGTGTGTGTGGTGTCTGGTTTAACCTGTGCACACTGATACTCAATGTGCAACAGGTGTGCAGCCTCACCGAACCCCAGAGTCCAATCAGACTCCGCCAGGTGAGGCTGCATAAACCAGCCATCATCCCCACAAAAACTCGCACAATGTACTTTATATAAGATACGAATGCATGTACAATACAGGAGACCATACACTAGATAAGATGCTGGTAGGTGGACAAGTGGCTGGGTTTATGTTTTAGCTGACTATAACAAAAGTGTGTAAAGACCCAACTTCTTTTATTATTTTCCTTCTCATCTTCTCCCACCTCCCTCTCTTTCCCTCCTCCCTCTCCCTCCTCCCCCTCTCTCATCTCCTCCCTCTCCCTCCTCCTCCTCTCTCGTCCCCTCCCTCTCCTTCCTCCTCTCTCCTCCCCTCCCTCTCCCTCCTCCTCCTCTCTCCTCCCCTCCCTCTCCCTCCTCCTCTCTCCTCCCCTCCCTCTCCCTCCTCCTCCTCTCTCCTCCCCTCCCTCTCCCTCCTCCTCCTCTCTCCTCCCCTCCCTCTCCCTCCTCCTCTCTCCTCCCCTCCGTCTCCCTCCTCCTCCTCTCTCCTCTCCTCCCTCTCCCTCCTCCTCCTCTCTCCTCCCCTCCGTCTCCCTCCTCCTCCTCTCTCCTCTCCTCCCTCTCCCTCCTCCTCCTATCTCCTCCCCTCCCTCTCCCTCCTCCTCCAGGTGAGACACAAGGTGCGTAAGGAGGCGCTGCCGGCTCCTGCTCCTCGCCGGCCCCCGGCCAGACGTATCAGCACCCGGCGCTCCGGCTACGCCTTCTCCCACGCCCAGGGCTACGGCGAGCTGGTCACCTCCGGCCGCTTCCTCCTGAGACGCCCGCAGAAGATCCGCACGGCCCTCCTCTTCCCCCAGTCCGACTCCCCCCTCTCCCAGGGCCAGCCCCAGCTGTACCGCCCCATCACTGCCCTCAACAGGGTCCCGGAGGAGGGGCAGCCCGCCCAGCAATCCTAGGGGACAGAGGAGGAGGTGGCACAGTGCTCCTAGGGGACAGAGGAGGAGGTGGCACAGTGCTCCTAGAGGACAGAGGAGGAGGTGGCACAGTGCTCCTAGAGGACAGAGGAGGAGGTGGCACAGTGCTCCTAGAGGACAGAGGAGGAGGTGGCACAGTGCTCCTAGGGGACAGAGGAGGAGGTGGCACATTGCTCCTAGAGGACAGAGGAGGAGGTGGCACATTGCTCCTAGGGGACAGAGGAGGAGGTGGCACATTGCTCCTAGGGGACAGAGGAGGAGGTGGCACAGTGCTCCTAGGGGACAGAGGAGGAGGTGGCACATTGCTCCTAGAGGACAGAGGAGGAGGTGGCACAGTGCTCCTAGAGGCCTAGAGGACAGAGGAGGAGGTGGCACAGTGCTCCTAGGGGACAGAGGAGGAGGTGGCACATTGCTCCTAGAGGACAGAGGAGGAGGTGGCACAGTGCTCCTAGGGGACAGAGGAGGAAGTGGCACATTGCTCCTAGGGGACAGAGGAGGAGGTGGCACAGTGCTCTTAGAGGACAGAGGAGGAGGTGGCACAGTGCTCCTAGAGGCCTAGAGGACAGAGGAGGAAGTGGCACAGTGCTCCTAGGGGAAAGAGGAGGAGGTGGCACAGTGCTCCTAGAGGACAGAGGAGGAGGTGGCACAGTGGTCCTAGGGGAAAGAGGAGGAGGTGGCACAGTGCTCCTAGAGGACAGAGGAGGAGGTGGCACAGTGCTCCTAGAGGACAGAGGAGGAGGTGGCACAGTGGTCCTAGGGGAAAGAGGAGGAGGTGGCACAGTGCTCCTAGAGGACAGAGGAGGAGGTGGCACAGTGCTCCTAGGGGAAAGAGGAGGAGGAGAAGTAAGGAGGAAGCAGTATGCTCCTAAAGTATGGATGAGAAGTAGGTGAATCTGGAGGTGGAGGTGGATGAGGAAATGGACTATAAATCTTCCCTTATGGGGTCAGGGTTGTCTTTGCGGTTAATGTGTTTGTAAACTACGTCATTTCAATGGAAAAGAGGTGTAGTAGACACATTCACAAAGGGTATGATAGTGTATTAGTTAGGACGTTTGACTCCCAGCTGAAAAGGTTCTGGGTTCAAACCCCAATGTCTGCTGACTAAGTAGTCATCGTAGAGCTACCTGCTCCTTATTGGCGTCTTGAAAGAATTGGTTGGTGGGTTTCGCTGAAAGCAACTTTCTGCTTTTATGACCAAATAGATTTGAATGACGAAGGCAGAAACATGTCTCCAGCGTGTCTCTTTGTTGTCACCCTCCCTGTCCACAAATCCTTGTTTTAATTTCCTTGGCAGTATTGACTGATTGACGGCAGAGGAAAGATTTGACAGAGAATTTAGCTCAGAAAATGTGTGAGTTTAGGGGGGACCGTTGACCAAATGATTACATTTCTTGTGCCTTTGTAACGTTAAACAGAAAGTATTTCAAAATTACTCTAAGCACCAGTAAGGTATCACATTCAAAGTAACCTCACAGGATATTCTAATGTGTCATGGTACTGGATTGATTTAATTCCAGCTAAACGGTATTGGGTTCCAACCCCGACCATACCCGTACCCCTTACCCCTAACCACTGACCCATCATCGTAGTGACAAGAATTTAACCATGTCACACTCAATTGACACCAATCCAGCCCAGAAAAAGTCCGGCCCAGCATTAGGGTTTCTGATTCCGTGTCAACTTCTATCTGTTATTCGTGTGTCGTATGGAACTACCGTCTTTTTGGACTAATTTCATATGTTTTTTAATGAGTGTTTGTGGTAAGTTTACAGTGAGTGCAAGGGGAGTGTAGGTTAGGCGGTAAGCTGCCTCGCTCAATGCAGTCACACAATCCAGCCTGACATTCCCAGATCAGTTAGCAAATGCCTAGTCCAGAACCCCTGAGACTTTTTTTTTCCATTGGTGTTATCAAGGCAGACGCAAAACCCTCTGGACACAATTTGATAGACAATCAGAGTAACCACACACCAGAAGCAGCCATCTTGGTTTTTATAAAAAATGCTCACATAGGGAACTCCTCTGTATTGTTATCGTATAAAGGCTGCACCATAATCTACCGAGCCCGGACGTTGACTGGTGGAAATATGTCTGAGTGGGGAGGGAGGCAGACGCATATGCCAGGGCAAATGAAACATGAGCTTGCAGTTTGCTCTGGTTCCCAGGCTACTACAGATGGCCTGCGGAGGTCAGAGCTTGGCGTAACTCAAGCAATTGCTGGTCGCTCTTTTCCATCTATTTCAATCAATCCTTTTTATCCCTGGTTTGGGAACCCCACACGCTAGCTAGATGGTTACCGAGCCAGTTAGCTAGCCGGTTAGCTCCTCTGTCTCCCAATCGGTTAATATGGTTGGTGGGACTGGGAAGCTAAGCTAGTCCCACTCTCCCAAACTACAGAGAAGAGAATCTATAGCCAGGACCTCCATGGTACACTAGGGGGCAAGAGCCGTAGTTGGACTGACTCTGGATCCCTGAAGAACATCATCATCGCTGACTCTAAGGGCTGCAGCGCTCGGGATTAGGAACTGACCTCTGCCCCAAGGGTTCGTGGGTAAAATGAGCAACCATGAGTGGAAGAAGATGTTGAGAGCCCAAACAATATTCCTTGTTCACCGTGTCTTCTACCTTCTATTTTCTTGTTCATATCCAATGTTTGTGGCAAATGTTTCTCAGAATTACCACAAAGTAATATTTGGCTGATTTTCTTGGTATTGTTTGAGATATTGTAAATTGAGGATGTTTAATTGCATTTTGCTAATTTGAATTTTTACGTTTTGCCTTGTTTCTATCTTTCAACAACTATTTTGTAATTCTTACTTGAAAGGCCATTCTGCTGTGTCATGATGTCAAAGAATAAAAATACAAACATAGTTAAGGAAATCATTAACTTCAACTGTTCTTTGGTTTCTCATAGCTATAATTGCACACACATCAAATTCATTCTTATAAATAATACATATACATTGTTCTTTATTACAAATTCAGTTGACAAACAAAACAATGTTGCCCAAATACAAAAATAAACGACGATTACAGATTCTGGAGAATCTGAGTTGAACTGAGTCATCCAATATAAATAATACTAATCAGTATCTAAAATACATAAATAACACTGTCAGCTCCTGTAGGTCTCTATTTTAAACTGTGCATGCTTCTCATCTTACAGGCATGTGCACTGACAGTGAAGGTCACACCATGAAGAATGGGGAGAGGCAGGCTTTATAAATAGTCTGGCTGCTTACAGGCCGGTCTGGCTGCCGTACCTCGGATCACATACATTAACATAAACGTCACATACACTCTACCTGCTGAGACCCATGGCAACATGTCAACATGTTAGACACATTTCTAAAACACTGGGACATCCATGAATGATCGCTTCTGGGGTTGTGTGTGTGTGTGTGTGTGTGTCTTCTCTTCTCCCAGTGGTTTGTTATATCCATCTAACTTTTGAGATTAGCAGATGGATGATACATCACAATATACAAGCAAGGCAAGTGAGCAAAAATGAAAACAAATGAAAACATCCTAAACAATTATTGATGAGACTTAAGTTTGCCCTGCTAGAAGCTGATTGGGTCATTTAGAGTGACAATCCTATATATTGTCCAATTAGATCACTTTGTGGTGGCTTTCCCTGTTGGAAGGCTACGCCAGAGGTCAAATCACTGCTTGGCGCTCATGTCTTCACAGCGATCCAACGTGAGCCCCTGTTGGGATTATCAGTCAGCGTGTCTAAGAGTTCCATGCCTGAACAGGAAGCATGTGGGCGTGTGGGCGTGTGGGCGTGTGTGTGTGTGTGTGTGTGTGTGTGTGTGTGTGTGTGTGTGTGTGTGACTGTGACTGTGACTGACAGTGGTGTCATCTGTAAGCCCTGGATCTATATTAGGGCTTACCTCTAACCTTCCAAAGTGAGCTCACTTCACATCACGTTAGCATGTTAGCATTAGCACCCTGCACTCAAAGCAAAGCTCTGAGATGTAACCGGAGCTTTGTACTTAAAAGTGCTTTTAACTCATCTACTGACTTAGAACCTGGAGAGAAGTTGTACTGAAAAAATAGTTTAGTAATATATTAACTGATGTTTGAGAGCAGAGAGAGGAACAGAATGCCCTCTACTGCGCATAAATGCACCCTTTTGTAGAATGGTGTGCCCAAATTGAAAGGTGTTAACCCCAGCCAGGGTTATGGGTTCAAGTCCCCAACCTCGTGCCTCACCCGTGACAGTGGTGTTTCCGATGTGTGCTAGCGGGGCAGGAATTGGATTCCTCCCGCCCCTCACACACACACTGTCGGGAGACAAGAACACTTGAGTGTTCCATCTTCCATTATTCACTTCTAGAAGGAGTTTGAGAGGTCTCCCAGACATTGGGACATGTGTTTCCTTATAGCACTTGGTTGATTTAGGCCAAAAAACAATGATGCTTACAAAAAAGGTTTGGATTGGTTTCTGCTTTGTTGCAAATTTGTTCAAAGCGATTCTAGGTGGCATGGTCGGCATGTAGGTGAAGGCAATTTGATAGAATTGTGACCTTATATTGGGATTCATTGCTTAATCAATCTTCTTCCCACACTCTCCCATCTCCTCAGCTTGGGTCTCAACGTTGTCCAAACCGCGTTCCTCCAAATTTCCCTCAGACAATCCAGTTGTACGTTTCACAGTTGATTCCTCATCTGGTTCCTCATCAAACATAGTATTATCTGTAAGGTGAACCTCCTCATTTATCTTGGGTTGTTGGTGGATTGTATCTGTATCCATGGCAGAAGCTACAGTAAAATACAAATCAGAGGTATCAGTTTTGCACATGACAACATCAGCAGACTCTACAGTGTTCTGTTCCCTGCAGACATCATCTTGGGGAATCTCTGGTACCTCCTCAGAAGGACTAGTTACATCCAAATCAATGTTGAAACTGTCTTGATCATGTTCTTTAGATGGGTGCTGCTTAGGGGGAACTTGATTCTTGGACCCTGACAGAACAGAAAGGTCTGTCAATGGAAGACTTTGGTTATGCTCAATGTTTTCCACAGTCACCCCCCTATCTATCTCCCTCTTTTTACAACCTTCCCCCATCTCCTCAGCCTGGGTCTCAATGTTGTCCAAACACACATCTTCCATGTTCCCCGCAGACAATCCAGTTTTAAGTTCCACAATTGGATTCTCATGTTGTTCCTCATCAACGTTAATATTGTCGGTGATTTGAACCTCCTCTCTGGTTGGGATTTGCTGGTTAGCTGGTGCAGAATCACTTGTGTCAATCACAGTTCCATATCTGCTAGCTTCAGAATTTTCACCGAGCTCGCTCTTCTGAGTTTCTGTTGTGTTGAAAAGTTGGTTGACCGAATCAGAACCAGGAATCACGTTGGATTCTCCAGGACCAGAATCCTCCTGAGATGGACCAGGGGGCACAGGGCATCCAGGCAGGCTTTGAGTAGCAGACCCATCACTGGTGGTGCTTATTGATGAATCCCTGCTGTCTTCAAAACCCCGGCCTGGCCTGCTGTTGTCAGATGTAGACACAACTTGGTCGACAGTCTGTGGTAGATGACCACTGAACAAGGGAGGTGAATCTGTATCCATGGCAACTACTAGAGTACTACCGACATCAGACAAATCGGTTTTATACTCAACGACATCAGCAGATTCTACAGTGTTGTGGACATTGATGGAATCATCTTCATTATGTGTTTTATTTGTTACCTCAGCAGTATGAGTGTTGGTGTCTGGATGTTCTTCATCTTTAGTGATGAAACATTCGTCATAAGGTTCTGTAGGGGCCAGTGTCTCCGGAGGACTTTGGCTCTCGATACATACCGGCCCAGAAAGATTTTCAATAGTTTCTGCCGTATCCAGCTCCATCTTCATCCCCCACTTTCGCATCTCCTCAGCTTGGCTCTCAACGTTGTCCAAACACAGTTTTTCCACATGCCCCTCAGACAATCCAGTTCTACGTTTCACGGTTGGCTCCTCATCAAACATGGTCGTTTCTGTAATGGGAATCTCCTCATTTATCTTGGGTTGTTGCTGGTGTGTGTCCGTATCAACTGCAGAACCTACAGTACTATTACCATCAGAGGAATCAGTTCTGCATACGACAACATCAGCAGACTCTACAGTATTCTGGTCCATAATGGCATCGTTTTCAAGAACCTCTGGTACATCCTCAGAAGGACTGGCTATGTCTGAATCAATAAAACTGTCTCGATAATGTTCTTTAGATAGGTGCTGCTCAGGGGGACCTTGGTTATGCTCAATATTTTCCATAGTCAGCCCCCTATCTATCTCCCTCTTCTTAAAACCTTCCGCCATCTCCCCAGCCTGGGTCTCAACGTCGTCCAAACACACGTCTTCCACATTCCCCACAGCCAATCCAGTTTGAAGTTCCACAGTTGGATCCTCATGTGGTTCTGAATCAACGTTAATATTGTTAGTGATGTGAATCTCATCTCTGATTGAGGGTTGCTGTTTAACTTGTGCAGTATCACTTGCGTAAATCCCAGTTCCATATCCGATAGCCTTAGAAATGTCACCGAGCTGGTTCTGAGTTTCGGTTGTCTTTAAAAGTTGGTGGACCGAATCAGAACCAGGAATCACTTTGGATTCTGCAGGACCAGAATCCTCCTGAAATAGACCAGGGGGCACAGGGCATCCAGGCAGGCTTTGAGTAGCAGACCCCTCTCCAATGCTGCTTATGGATGGTTCCCTGCTGTCTTCTAAACCCAGTCCTGGCCCGCTGTTGTCAGATGCAGACACAACTTCTTCTCTTTGGCCGACATTCTGTGGTAGATCCCCACTGAACAAGGGAGGTGAATCTGTATCCATGGCAACTGCTAGAGTACTACCGACATCAGACAAATCGGTTTTATACTCAACGACATCAGCAGATTCTACAGTGTTGTGGAAATTGATGGAATCATCTTCATTATGTGTTTTATTTGTTACCTCAGCAGTATGAGTGTTGGTGTCTGGATGTTCTTCATCTTTAGTGTTGAAACATTCGTCATAAGGTTCTGTAGGGGCCAGTGTCTCAGGAGGACTTTGGCTCTCGATACATACCGGCCCAGAAAGATTTTCAATGGTCTCTGCCGTATCCAGCTCCATCTTCATCCCACACTTTCGCATCTCCTCAGCTTGGGTCTCAACGTTGTCCAAACACAGTTTTTCCACATGCCCCTCAGACAATCCAGTTCTACGTTTCACGGTTGGCTCCTCATCAAACATGGACGTTTCTGTAATTGGAATCTCCTCATTTATCTTGGGTTGTTGCTGGAGTGTGTCCGTATCAACTGCAGAAGCTACAGTACTATTACCATCAGAGGAATCAGTTCTGCATACGACAACATCAGCAGACTCTACAGTATTCTGGTCCATAATAGCATTGTTTTCAAGAACCTCTGGTACATCCTCAGAAGGACTGGCTATGTCTGAATCAATGGAACTGTCTTGATAATGTTCTTTAGATAGGTGCTGCTCAGGGGGACCTTGGTTATGCTCAATGTTTTCCATAGTCAACCCCCTATCTATCTCCCTCTTCTTAAAACCTTCCCCCATCTCCTCAGCCTTGGTCTCAACGTCGTCCAAACACACGTCTTCCACATTCCCCACAGCCAATCCAGTTTGAAGCTCCACAGTTGGATCCTCATGTGGTTCTGAATCAACGTTAATATTGTTAGTGATGTGAATCTCATCTCTGATTGAGGGTTGCTGTTTAACTGGTGCAATATCACTTGTGTAAATCCCAGTTCCATATCTGATAGCTTCAGAAATGTCACCGAGCTGGTTCTGAGTTTCTGTTGTGTTTAAAAGTTGGTGGACCGAATCAGAACCAGGAATCACGTTGGATTCTGCAGGACCAGAATCCTCCTGAGATAGACCAGGGGGCACAGGGCTTCCAGGCAGGCTTTGAGTAGCAGTCCCCTCTCCTATGCTGCTTATGGATGGGTCCCAGCTGTCTACTAAACCCAGGCCTGGCCCGCTGTTGTCAGATGCAGACACAACTACTTCTCTTTGGCCGACAGTCTGTGGTAGATCACCACTGAACAAGGGAGGTGAATCTGTATCCATGGCAACTGCCAGAGTACTACTGACATCAGAGGAATCTGTTTTATTCCCAACGACATCAGCAGACTCTACAGTGTTGTGGACATTGATGGAATCATCTTCATTCGTTTTTATAACTGTTACCTCAGCAGTATGGTGTTGGTGGGGTAGGGTGTTGGTGTCTGGATTTGCAGCCTCTTTAGTGATGAAACATTTGTTATCAGGTTCTGTATGGGCCAGCGTCACAGGGGGACTTTGGCTCTCGACACACACTGGCCCAGAAAGGTTTTCCATGGTCGCCGTATCCAGCTCCATCTTCTTCTCACCGTCTCCCATTTCTTCAGCTTGGATCTCAACATTGCCAAAACGTTGTTTTCCCACATCCCCCTCAGGCAATCGAGTTGTACGTTCCACCGTTGATTCCTCATCTGGTTCCTCATCAAACTTAGCATTGTCTGTGATGTGAATCTCATCATTTATCTTGGGTGGTTGATGGAATGTATCTGTATCCATGGCAGAAGCTACAGTACTATAAACATCAGAGGAATCCGTTTTGCATACGACAACATCTGCAGATACAATGTTCTGGTTTCTGTAGAGATAATCTTCAGGACCCTCTGGTACCTCCCGAGATAGACTGGTTATATCTGATGTGATTAAACAGTCTTGATCATGTTCTTGAGATGGGTTCTGCTCAGGGGGACTTTGATTCTGAAAACATGACAGAACAGAAAGGTCTGTCCATGGAGGACATTTGTTATGCTCAAAGTTGTCCATAGCCAACCCCCTATATATCTCCCTCTTTTCACAACCTTCCCCCATCTCCTCATCTTGGGCCTCACCATTGTCCAAACACACTTCTTCCACGTTCCCCACAAACAGTCCTGTTGTAAGTTCCACAGTTGGTCCCTCATTTGGATCCCTGTCCAAGCTACTATTGTCTGTGATGTGAATCTCATTGACCTGTGGTTGTTGATGGAGTGTATATATTTCCCTGGCAGATGCGACAGCACTATGAACGTCAGAGGAATCAGTCTGGCACTCGACCAAACCAAGTGAGGCCACAGTGCTGTGGTCCCTAGCATCTTCATTGTGTGTTTTTTGGCTGAAGACCTGTGGGTTCAAATATACATATGAGATTATTGGGTTAACTCAGTAGTAAAAACATTAATAAAAGGTTGTATATGTTTTTGTTATGTGCCAGCCAACACCCTAGAAATGGGCAGAATTAACCAATAGCATATTCCGGTAACATTTTATGTATACAACATGTCTGGCATCAGAAAATAAATAAATAATAAAATATTTAATAGAAAATATGCTGTGGTAGTTAGGAAGTACATGGTTTCAATAAAACTGCCAACAAAATAAGTGTACAACATAACACACCCATGGCAAGGGATGTGCAGGGAGTTATGGAATATATTCCTATTTTCTTTATTCAATGTAATTGTTTGTTTTGTGCTCATACTGTATAATAAGCACATGATGGGGGATAAATGTGGAGACAATATATCTCTCAATGATGAAGCCTACTTGAGGTTGTTAATATGTTGTTAATGTATTGTTACTGTGGCAGAAATCCTGAATTGATGACTAGGCCTACTTGGTGTTGTTAATGTATTGTTACTGAGGCAGAAATCCTGCATTGATGAATAGGCCTACTTTGGGTGGTTAATGTATTGTTAATGTATTGTTACTGAGGCAGAAATCCTGCATTGATGAATAGGCCTACTTTGGGTTGTTAATGTATTGTTAATGTACTGTCACTGGTGCAGAAACGTTACATTACTGAATGGGCCCACTTGGGGCTGTTTAAAGGTCAGAATCATTCTGAAAAGACATTACTGCACCTTTCTTTATCTTGTGTGCCTCAAAGTCTGGGGTTCATATTATGTTTGACATTTTGACCCTCTTTTTATTTTGAGAACATAGTTCTCAAGACATTGCTGTTTACTACTCACTTCAATGCTGCTGTTAGGAATATAACCAGCCCTCTTCTCCGGCCCAGTGTCCCAAACAGGGTAAAACACCCGTGGGACCTGCGTGGCACTCTTGGGTAATTCTAAAGAACATGACATTTCATTAGTAACTTAATCCTTTTTTGTTTCTTGACCAACATCTTTATTATAACAGGCTTGTCCTCTTGTGCTTCTGTACCACACAGGGACTCGTCTTAATAAGGATGTTAGAAAAACGTGCATGAAAGGGACATTAAGGATGAATTAATGAACGTTACAGCGTTTACTCTGTACCTGTTTTCTCCACGACTGCATCCTTTTTCACCTGTTTACGATGCGCTTTTCTCCTTAAGTATCTGATGAGGGCCAGCACCTTCTGGGAAACGCTGAATAATCCCATCATGAACAGAAGCAGGGCTATGAGAAGGGCCACGGCGGGCCCATGTCTCCCAAACATGCAGAATAAAAACGGCAGGTCATATCGGCCATCGTGCGCAACAATCTCCCCATTTTGCAGCAATGTCATCATGGTAGCCTTTATACTTCAACACACAGTCTATACTTTCACCAAGCAGGAGTCTGAAGAGACAAGGAACTCTCTCTCTTTCTCTGTTGGTTCCTCTCTCTCTCTCTCTCTCTCTCTCTCTCTCTCTCTCTCTCTCTCTCTCTCTCTCTCTCTCGCGTGTGCGTGTACGTGCTTGTATATGTGCATTTGTGACTTTGGCGGTGGCCAGAGACAGGTGCAGGATTAGCCCCCCCCTCCCCCCACACTAAAGTTACAACCATCGACCAATAGGAAGTTATTGCATCTTCAGCTTGCTATGCCATGTGCACATTTCCATAACATCTGGACCCCAATGAAGAAGAATCTAATAAACTGTATAATAATTGCATTGGCACATGAAAAAAATGTCGTACAAAATGTAGTTGATCTAAGATATTTTTATATTGTAAGTTTCTACTAATCAATTCAAAAAGGTTCAAACTTATCTCTAAGCATTCCTAGTGGTGATGTGCTCTTTGAAGACACGCTCGATGGCGTCCAGTTGCTGCTCCACAGTGACACCTGCTGGAGAGACGACTGCGGCGCGCTTCAGCTCGCCCAATCTGGCACCACTGTCCACCAGAGGAGGGGTTAGAGCTAGAAAAGAAAAAGAAAACCCTAATCGCATTCTTTACTTGTTTGGCTCA
This sequence comes from Gadus chalcogrammus, assembly GCF_026213295.1. Classification (NCBI taxonomy): domain Eukaryota; kingdom Metazoa; phylum Chordata; class Actinopteri; order Gadiformes; family Gadidae; genus Gadus; species Gadus chalcogrammus. The sequence goes on along the minus strand of NC_079430.1, from coordinate 4,763,483 downwards.
TCGAGTTAAAACTTTATTTCTTATAGCAACTGACCAAGTGACATAACAAGTGACCTTAACAGTGCGTGCTGAAGATCTGACGACATCTGAGCCTTCTGAAGTCTTTCTCCCACAGTAAATTTGTTGTAGTAGTTACGCCCTAGGATTATCCAACCCGGTATCACGCGATTGCGTGCTCCTGCGCACGAACGTTAATCTATTGAGGTGTGTTCCAGAGCACGATAGTCCGACTTTTTGCGTGTTACACAGAACGAAATGTAAACCGATGCATTCTGAATGGTAGTGTTCCAAGACAATTAACTAAACGGTACGAGAGAGAGAGAAAGAGAGAGAGGGAGGGACAGAGAGAGAGAGAGAGAGAGAGAGAGCAAGAGAGAGGCTTCAGAAAGGGTGTGCGCAGATAGTACAGTGCACCCTAGTTATGTTTATGCCAAAACCATAAATGCAATATGTATATATATATATATAGATATATATATTGCCTAATTATATATATTGCCTATATATATGTATAGGCTATATATAATTAGGCTATAATTATATTATTTAGCGTGTAATGAGACAATCTATAGCCAAATTGTCGAAGATGCCCGAGAATCTCCGGGGATATCAGCATGGGAAATCGGCAAATCAGACCCATGAACCTATAAAGAAAGACGTCATCTCAAGCGGGAGAGAACGTTTGCGGTGCTGGTTTGTGTCACGTAAGTACAGGGCTCTCATGTCTCATGCATTCGGCGTGAGACACACGCAATTCAACCCATGCACACGCTCGAACCTGTGCCGTGTTCCAATACCCGTACTGTCCGTACTTACTAGCCAAAATTTGAGTACGCAGTACGTTCCAATTCAGATCCGGCGAAAAGGAGTATACTTCAAGGACCCGGATGCCGTACTCAAAACGGGCTAATCCTGAAGTGTGGATCGAAGGGCACTCCCCGTACTCAACGGCAGCCATCTTAGCTACGTAGCGGAAGAGGCGGAGCCAGGCTGAGCCAAAGTCGGCGCATTTTCCACATAGCCTGCATTAATAGAGTCATTTTGTAGTTTTTATAGTTTTTGGAACAGCACTCACATCTGAAAAAATAACGTAGTAGATGCGGATAGTATACTTCCTTTAAGTATACTCATGGAAGTACGGGTATGCTCTCACGGAAATACGTGACAATGTCACGTTATTTAATCTATTGAAACGTGATCAGGGAAACGTAGGCCTATTTTCTAAATTTTGTATTTCAATTGGAAGTAGGCTATTTGTCGTGTCACTAAGCATGACTTCCAAACTAAGGTTCTGTCCGGGAGCGTTCTACCTAATGTCCCTTATGGAGCTCCGTACAGATATAATTGTCTTAGAACACTCCCATTCAGAATGCATTGGTTTACATTTCGTTCTGTTTAACACGCAAAAAGTCTGACTATTGTGCTCTGGAACACGCTTCAATAGATTAACGTTCGTGCGCAGGAGCACGCAATCGCACACACACACACATACACACACACACACACACACACAACCTCTTGCAGGCAGACTCAGAATCTTGAGCCCATTTATTAGGGCACAGGTGTTATCGGGATTCCATCACTGCATTTCCAGAATCCTGCATTGTGAAAGTCTTCCCTTTTTTTTTTTTTTTTTAATGTACAATGGCATTTTATTCTACATACAAAACAAGCATAGTATTTGTCAGGAGTCCACGACCACCCTGCCCGTTTTGACACACAAAAGTAATTTGACACTTCTGGGATGAGCAAATGATTCATCTGTTTGGAAGGTTTTGTTGGAGACATACAAAGAATCTTCAGGCAACAGATGTGACAGCTGTGACTGCTCTCTCTCTCCTTCGTCTGCTGGGTCCTCTGTGTTTGCCTACCTGCTACAGGTAGCCATTGTGCGGGGCTGAGAGGCTTGTCAGCTGATGAGGTGCACCTGTGCAGGTCTGCCACGCAGGCTTTAGCCAGTCTCTCTTTCTTTCCACAGAGGCAGGTGGGCTTGGGTTCTGTTTAGGGTGGTTCCTTAAGGTTTTGGACCTTTGGATTGGTTCCATGTTTTGTTTTATGTTAACACTATTCAACATCCCCACAGCACACTTTCCACTGCCCATATACATAGGCTAGTCGAAAGAATTGTGTGTTTGGTCAGTAGTTCAGTTGGTTGGTCACATATGTTGGTTTGCTGTTCAGGTTTGGTTTGTTGCATTTTGTTTGGGTATTTCCAACATGGTAAAGATGGTTTGTTGTTCCCAGTATTTGTTTTGTCTGTCTGGGTAAGTTTCCTCCGTTCTGGCTCGGTCGGTCCTTGTGATTTTGGTCCTGGTTTTCTGTCCAAACCATATAATCGCACATTTTCTAATCTTCCATACACTAGACTAATCCCTTTACAGATTTCATGATACTTACTTTATTCTAATAAATAACTTTATCCCTTATCATGTGTGGATCCCGATCTTTGCTCTGACCCGAGCCTCGTCTTGATGCAGCCAAGGAGATGGAAGAGCGTTATGAATAATTATTAGATGATTGTGTTGTACAATGAAAGACAGTAAAGATTCAATATGAATGGCAAAATAAGGATGGGATTTTATTTGAACAATAAAATATGTGTTGGGCAAATTATAGAGAGGCTGAGATTATACATTTCATATTCAAAAGGCGAAGGGGTGAAAAAATTTAAGAAATATATTTAAGAAATATAGGCCTACTCAAAGCCCAAATCATTGATATCATACCCTATCCAATAATAAAGAAATTTGAATTTGAATGGTAACAATTCCGTCTGGTGTTAAATCCTCGTTCTCGTTTTGAACGTCTCACTCATGGCCGATCACAGTGTGTTCTTTCTGATTAGCTCTAATTGAGATCACCTGTCACGCACCCATTAAAGGTGAACACAATAGGTTTGGTTTACTTTGCATCGGCCTGTGTCAATCGTGGTTGAGTTTAGGGAGTGTTGGAAGTTTTCGATCTAGATTGTAGATCACTATTGTCACTTTATACAAACTGGAAGCATGCGTTGTTGCATGTTTGTTTTTGTGGGCATTTGACTGAGCAGCCCATACCAATATTGCTACCAGCATGGCACTTCGAAACAGACCACCGCAGTGAGTAAAAGTTATTTTCCTTTATTAAATGTTGACGTTTTTGGGCTGTCTCCTCGGACACAAGCCATCAGTAACCCTGCTCTTTGCACCTTGACATGCATGTTGCCGCTGTTTGTTAACCTAGCTTTGCTGATTTTTATCTTGTGATGTGTGTGTGTGTTTTTCTTAACAGGTGTCAGATGACTGACTGACAAGATCTATGGGGGGGCCCCCTTTGGGCCCCCCCTTACCCACTTAGTCTTCAAAGGAAACTAGTGCCATGGCATGGGACTCCAGTGTCTTCAAAACATCCTTGGAATACATGTGTATGAATGGTCCACCGAAGGGTTGATCTGGAAGCCACCACGGTCCACGCAGTAATATGCTGCGTGGGCCGTAGTGGCTTCCAGAGCCATCTTTTGGTCTTGGTCAGGATTTGTTACAGTTGCCCTTCAATGTAGAAGGCTACGGGTTTCTGAAGCAGCCTGCTGTACGTTGCATTGGAGTACAAATATTGTGCAAAATGCTCATGTAATTGCACTAGCACTAGTAACCTGTAGATTAGCTTAGTTTAACGTCATTCCGTGCTGTCTCTGTCAAATGTGTGGCTTACTTTAAGTTCACAAGGCCCTCTGGTAAACCACGTTGGAACACCCCTGGACAAGGTGATTAGTCACTGGGTGTGTGCTAAAGTTTTGTTCCATTTTTCACTAGTTGGTTAAGGTTTGGTAGAATTGTTTAGATGCTAGCGACGTGATGGCGTATGTTCAAGAGCCTACCCTGGCCAGGCAACAGTTACACGACGGTCACGGCCAGATGGCCTAGTGTGAGTGCAACCTTGATTGCATTTGTATACTGTTTACCATTGGATGTTTATGCAATTTGGCTTAATTCATCCGCTGTAAAGCTGCATTTGACTATTCCAGGGTCGTTTTGTACAGGCTTTCAATTGACTAGTTTGTGGGAAGTTTTTATTTTTTTTACCCTTGCTTACAATCCAACGGTTGTGACCACTTATGCAACTGGGCTGTGAACCTTGCAATTCTAGTTGCATATTTGTACACGTAAGCTTGTCCATTTCTATTGCCATCACTAACACTAGCTTCAGCATTTCCTTGTAGGCCATTAGCTGACTTGTGTATTGGAGCGATGATTTGGGTATTTTAAGATGCTTGAAAACCTAAAATAAAGCAAAATGCGTGTCTGGTGTGCAAGAGCCAATTTGTTGGCTTGCAGTAGTCGAGGAGTTGCCGTAGGTCGTAAGCCATCTGGAGGTTGTGGCAATGGAGGCTTGTGGTAGATCTGCCATCCAAGAAAGCTTAATTCTTCTGAAGCATGATTAATAGTTTAGTAAATTGAATCTATTCATATAGAACTATAAAATCCAAAACTGCAGCCACCAACTTGGATCGCAATATAGTCTTCATTTGTAACAACAGAATAATTAACATGACTAACTGGGTTTCTTCCATTTTCTGACTAGGGGGACTTGACTGGTGAGTCTACTGGATTAATCAGTGAAAAAAGTGCTTAGCCCAACAGATTTGATGGCATGACTACAGGGTGACAAAGACAATTATTCCCTGCCTATCAAAAGAGACTTCTAAAACATATCTGCTAGAACAGTTCCTATACTTTTTGTATAATTTGGTCATGCTGCAAATTTACTTTTTGTAGTTGCTCCATATTTAGTTCTTTGACAGCCTCACCTGCTAGAAAAGTCTATTCAAATCGGCTAAATATAATGAACTAAATTAATAGCCATGAAATGTTGTCACTCATACTAATGGCAAATACCCTCTTTCAGTTGGTGGTTCAACACTGAAGTCTCTCTAGGCTTGAGGGAGAGCTCACAAGTAAATCACACGAATGTCCTGGAGCAATTGGGAATACACTTTTATTTAGTCTACCTGACCAGGGACATCTTTGAACTATAGGTCACCTAACCCAAACTTTTCAATCTTGTTAGGTTGTCCTTTTCTCTTGTTTTAAACCGAAAGGGCTGAAATATCAACATTTCAGGTATTCTGTTTGGATAATGTGCAAAAACGTGTGGCTTCACTAATAAAAAAAATTAACAAATGTATTCTTGTGGTTAAACTATTTAAAGATTTGTATGCAAAATATTTCTGCTCAATTTGTGGTCAATGAAACTCTGACATTTTTTAATTTGATAAAACACAACTATGGGTTAAAGGTATTTGCATTGGGCATCTTTTGATATTTTTAGAATCTAGCTCCATTGCCGTTAGAAACGGTGTCTCCCAGTCCTGCATTGTGCTTCCACAAGTTTAAAAAAGAATGGGCAGAAAAGGAACTGCCAACTAAATCTATTTAACATGGGTAGAAAGTTAACATGGAAGCTCTTGGCTGCTGGTTCCCAACACAGCTCCACTGTTAGCCTGTGACCTTGCGTTTAACTTTTTTCGACTTTTGGTGACTTTCACAAAAGGGAAACGAACTGGTTAATACAATAAACAAGACATTTCATGGTACCATTTTGAACTGTTTGTGGATATTGCATTAAATCCATATGCTTAACTTTTCAATAATACATATCAACGAAACTAGGGTGAAATAAATAGTTCAAGCAATTTGTGGGACTTGGCTGCATTTACATTATTACTCATTTTGGGGGTTATTTCAGTCTCTCCAACCTGCAGGTCGTGCGAAGAATCATGTGAATGGGAATATTCTATAAATGTCTTTATCATCTTTCGTCTCAACACTTTTGCTGCAGCCGCTGTTGAAGCGTATGAGTCCTTTGAGACCCCTTTTATCAAAGGGGTTCTCAAATGTTGACCCTCCGTCACCTATTGCATCACTTCCTTTAGGGCTTCGGCCTCCTAATTGATCATTATAGTATAATTGAATGCCCTCTTTCATATATATTATATACCTCCACCACTGGGACGTGGCAACAATTCTCCAAATCCATATGGGGGGATGCTTGTGGACAGTAGGGGTGTATACTCGACATAAATAGGAAGCAAACTCATCTCACAAATGAGTAATGACATCTCACAAATACCTATTTAATAAGTTGTTTCAATTTATAATAATCCAAAATCCAATGGCAAAACCCGTTGGCTTTTTGTCGAGGGAATCCAGGGCGACGCTCACTTCCGGGTTGGCCAACATACGTCATCCCTCCACCACTCTACTGTAAAAACACATGTTCAAGTTGAATGAGAATAATAATAATAATTCTGCCATAGTATTTATTTAAGGGGGGGGGGGGGATACAAGTCTTTTGGCCATTTGTAGTGTTGATCAGCAGAGAAATAATTTGTCCGCAAAGACGGTGACGTCGCTTAGCAACGGTAGACGCTGGGGTAGACAAGTCACCGGACTACTACCCAATACCCATGCAAGTGAACGGAGCGTCACACGGCATTGAGAAGACCCGTGTAATAAAGGCCTATAATATTTCTGTTTATGGCATAGATTTCTCCTCAGATTAGGCCAATAAACCAATGGTAAAATAAAAATAAAAACGCTCGATCAAAGGCCCGGACCGAGTATAGTGGTGGGAAATATCGGCCCGACCCGGCCCGCGTCGGGCTCGGGCAGAGAATCTAAACACTGACTGGAACTATTTAGCAGGTGTCTGTAGGGCTATATCAGGAGTTAATTCACGCACTGCAGCCAATCAGAATCAGAGTATTCCCCCAGACCGTGGTCTAAACAATATTATTCACGAGTTATAAACAACCCCTACACATCAATATTAATGATAACCCTGTGGAAATTGCCATAAGTGAGAGACACAATTTCGCACGTTGAGCAAACAGTTGTGTGACTCGTTTATTTGGTAAGAGAGAAACAGGAAATCAAAACGTGCTGAAGGTAAACAAATCCCGCATGGGCTCTGACGTCATGAGACGCTCGTAATCCTTAAAAGGGACATCGATCACTGAACCACCAAGACAGTAAACGACATACCTAACACAATTGAAAGAACAACACATAACAAAATACTGTAGGTGAATTATGTTACACTCACTCCATTAAATACGGTATGATTTCTAGATGTCATGGCAACGTCCGCTCGCGACACTGGACTTGCGATCGAGGCATCGACTCGGACGTTCATTCACATAGCCAAAAACAAGAGAATAGATGGCTAGATAAAATAAACATCAAGACATACAATTCTAAAAAGAACAGATGAAGCAGCTACCCTTTTTCCTTCGCGGTTTGCTTACAGAGCAGCGCACCTGCATTTAATATAGGCCTATCCGTGTATTGTCACAATTTCTCAGTATCAAAGGTGAAAGTAGAAACGGGTGGCCAAAATCTGTCATATTGTTAGTTATCACAGACAATTTTAAGTAGAAACGGGTGGCCAAAAGCTGTCATTTGTTAGTTATCAGACAATTTTCAACAATGAATGATCTGTACGGAGCTCCATAAGGGACATTAGGGAGAACGCTCCCGGACAGAACCTTAGTTTAAGTCATGCTTAGTGACACGACAAATAGCCTACTTCCAATTGAAATACAAAATTTAGAAAATAGGCCTACGTGTCCCTGATCACGTTTCAATAGATTAAATAACGTGACAGTGTCACGTATTTTCGTGAGACCATACCCGTACTTCCATGAGTATACTTTAAAGAAGTATACTATCCGCACTATCTACTACGTTATTTTTTCAGATGTGAGTGCTGTTCCAAATCGAGTACTCCGTGGTGCACTAACCGGAAATTACGATCACGACTGCCGCCATGGCTACTCCCCCGCAATAAACATCCCGCTTTGAACGGTGAACTCTTTACGCCTAGCAGCTATAAAAACTACAAAATGACTCTATTAATGCAGGCTATGTGGAAAATGCGCCGACTTTGTATCAGCCTGGCTCCGCCTCTTCCGCTACGTAGCTAAGATGGCTGCCGTTGAGTACGGGGAGTGTCCTTCGATCCACGCTTCAGGATTAGCCCGTTTTGAGTACGGCATCCGGGTCCTTGAAGTATACTTCTTTTCGCCGGATCTTACTCAAATTTTGGCTAGTAAGTACGGACAGTACGGGTATTGGAACACGGCACAGGTTCGAGCGTGTGCATGGGTTGAATTGCGTGTGTCTCACGCCGAATGCATGAGACATGAGAGCCCTGTATTTACGTGACACAAACCAGCACCGCAAACGTTCTCTCCCGCTTGAGATGACGTCTTTCTTTATAGGTTCATGGGTCTGATTCGCAGATTTCCCATGCTTATATCCCCGAAGATTCTCGGGCATCTTCGACAATTTGGCTATAGATTGTCTCATTACACGCTAAATAATATAATTATAGCCTAATTATATATATAGCCTATACATATATATAGGCAATATATATAATTAGGCAATATATATATATATATAGGGTGACCAAACGTCCTCTTTTCCCCGGACATGTCCACTTTTTACGTCCCGTCCGGGGCGTCTGGGGGGGTTTTATTAATTGATGATAATGTCCGGTTTTTGGACATTATCTCGTTGCATATAAGTTCACGGACGAACTAAAGAAAAAATACCCATGTTTTCGCCCCCCCCCCCCCCCCCCCCCCCCGCGACGAAGTGTCCTCTTTTTCCACACGTGACCAGATTTAACAAATCTGGTCACCCTATATATATATATATATATATATATATATACATATATACATTGGTCCGACCGGGCCAAGTTTCGGTGCGGAGGTCCCAGTTAGGCCCTAGAATAAGGTATTAAAATTTCAGGGAGGTAGGACCTTCCTATCTCAAAAACTGTTTTTCCACCGCATTCTGAACCATTAGGTCTTGCAGGCTACACTTCTGAGGGGCTTTGTCCAAATGACACTCCATTTGGGAAAACTTTTTTTCTCTAAGGGCTAGAACTCCAAATCTCGGATATGTCGTACACGGGGCCCCGGGAAATGTGTGTAAACATTTTAGCATCCCTAGCTATCTCGAAAAGGTCGGCAAAGGGGCGTGACCTCCAACAGTAAAGTAAATGTACATAAGACAGAGGTTAGTTTCTAGTCCCCATTTTTTGTGGGATGGAGGTGTACATTTGTGGCTAAAGGTGTGTAGACACAGCTGGCCTGTGGCCACGTTTTTGAAGTCGGGGGTCAAAAGGTCAAAAGGAGCCGGCACCACGCCGCTTATGAGATAACAAAAAGTTAATGTGTGTTTCTCTCATAACTTTTTGTCATTATTAAAGAGAGGCCTGATTCTCAGATATGCATGTTGGATGGCTAGGGTGTTGGTCTGGGAAGAACTTCAGGCCAAAATCTTGCAAGCGAGCCGCTGGGTGCAGGTGCAACGAGATGGAGCACTTGCTGAGCCTGGACTTTCATAATCTTCGCTCTGTCAATGTAAAGGATGTTTGGTCGGATGTTACGACGAAGAATCATAATGTGAATGGGAATATTCTATAAATCTCTTGATATCATCTTTCGTCTCAACACTTCTGCTGCAGCCACTTAAAGTCTCACTCCGAGAACCTTAAAATATGAATCAATCCATTAGAAGTATGAAAATATCTTCCCGGTGGTGCAACAGAGCAAACAAGGTGTCCTTTGACATCTACGTTTCGAGACGATTGCAACAGTGCCACACATGATCATATTTGAATATGTTTCGGGGTAGTAATTAGCTGTCGATTTTGGAGGCCTTTATCAATAATGACCAGCTATTGATTTGCTTCCCGATGGAGATTTTTGACAAATTACATGTTAATTAGCATCTACACGTTAAGCTGAGTCCAATGAGATCAAGCTCGGCCTCTTGCTACACCGAGATCATGTCCTAGACCTAGGTGTACCATGTAAAATACATGTTACCATTAGCTAGAGTGTCGTTCTTGGTGTCATTGGACTCAGCTCAACGTGTAGATGCTAAATAACATGTCATTTGTGACAAATCTTGATCGGGAAGCAAATCAATAGCTGCTCAGTATTGATTAAGGCCTCCAATTTCGACAGCTAATTACTACCATTAAACATGTTCGAATATGCTCATGTGTGGCACCGTTGCAATCGCCTGGAAGCGTAGATGTTGAAGGACACCTTGTTCGTCCTCTAACGCCACCGGAAAGATATTTACATGCTTCTGATTGACTAATGAATTGATTCAGCTATTCCCCCAGAAGTCTGGGGTCAAAAGGTCAAAAGAAGACGGCACCACGCCGGGGTGGATCCAGATCTCGGGCAACAGCGCAGGGTTGCCAGGTCCTGCAAAAAACGTGTCCCCCACATACCGTTCAAAATCCACCCAAAATGTCCTAGAAGCATCCCAAAAAAAAAAGATATTATTGGCCATTTTGGCCAACGTTTTGAAAGTAATAATATTTGAGGGAATATTTTTTTGTTGCGAAATGCACTGTGTGCGTGTGTGTGTGTGTGTGTGTGTGTGTGTGTGTGTGTCTGTGTGTCTGTGTGTCTGTGCGTGCGTGTGTGTGTCTGTGCATGTGCGTGCGTGTGTGTGTGTGTGTATAACACGCTATTTTATGTTGAAATGCGACGTAATCCAGTGTTCACGAAACGTACACTGTCAACGTAGGTATGATTTTGGCGACTGGGTTGGCTCTCAGATATACGTGTTTCTAACAAGATGATATCATTAAAAGTTACATAAAGTAACAGTTTAATAACACAAACGCAGGAAGCACGTGAGCTGCTAGTTTAGCGAAAGCAACCTGACGTCGTTGAAACATGCGAGCGAGCCGATCAACTCCTAATAACTATAAAACTAAAGATCAGACACAATCACTGACTGAAGATTATGCAATTAAAAAGTATATTTCTCGCTAGAAATGTTATTAGAAACACGTTTAACGGTGAATCGGTCCTAAAATATTGCATTTCCCATTCAGATAATAAAGATTAATAAAGATCATACACATTCACTGACTGAAGATTATGTAAGGAAAATGTAAATTTCTCGCTAGAAATGTCATTAGAAACGCGTTTAATGGTGTATCTGTCCTAAAATATTGCATTTCCCATTCAGATAATAAAGATTAATATAAGCTACGCAGTGTTCCGTAGCCGCGGGGGATTCTGGGAATTGGGGTTCTCAGTTGACAAATGGGGCTTTTGTTAACTTGTTTTGTTGTTAGGATTAAGTGGGGTTAATGGGTTCGGGATGTTATGTGGTTGTGTGTTGTTCTATTAACATTGTTCGTGTGTTCATTATTGTCGACACCGTCACCGAGAGTGACGTGACCATCGTTTCGCGCAGCTGTTCCGTGTTGAAGTCTCGTTCAATAAAAACCAACTCTCGTTGTCGAGCGTACAATAAAAACCAACTCTCGTTGTTGAGCGTGCCCCCCCCCTACAAACGTGTCTCCCCCCCCTCAACAAACGTGTCCCCCCCCCCCCCCCCCTTCAACTAACGTGTCCCCCCCCCTCCCCCCCCCCCCTACAATCGTGTGTCGTCGTCCCCCCTCAACAAACGTGTCTCCCCCCCCCCCCCTCCCCGGTCAACAACAGTCCCCCCCCCCCCCCCCTAAACAATCGTGTCCACAATTTGCCGCGAAAGCCGTGAAACCCAAACCCCGAAACCCGCCTCCACAGCGGCACACGTGGATACCGTAGGTATAACACGCTATTTTTTACGTTGAAATGCTACGTATCCAGTGTTCATGGAAACGTACAACACTGACGTTTTTTCTTGGCGACTGGGTTGCGTCACAACGGGGTAGATTAGCAGAGATGTGCAAATTTGGTGTGCTGTACGGCAGTTAAGAGTCGTTTATCTCTGGAGAATAGATAGCTAGTAGGCTTGAGTGTAAATAGTGTTCAGCAACCCTGGTTACCCATGGCGGATGAAAGGGAGGCATAACTTTGCTAAAAACAACCTGTGGCATTCGTCTAACGTAAGTGTGATTGTTCACTGATGCTTTGGAAATAGCCTACGCCCGTGCTATATATATAGTAAAATGCTCTGTAAATGGTGGTGTAGAAGCATTACTTGTGTCGTGTGTCATGTTCTTGAGGTAAAGAGCCATGGATGAAAGTGATGTAGTAATGGAGAAAAGTGGCTGCTTGGGGTCTGAGTGCGAGTTAATACAGCTGCCCACTGCTGCTCAGTTTTACGAGGCCCAAGCTAGGTTGACTGGGGCGGGTGGCATTGAGGTGCCCTCCCTATGATGATGGTCAAAGAGCTGTTCTGTTTATGGGATCAGTTTAGGTTGGAGAAGGAAGAGAGAGAGTGTTGGGAGCGACACGAAAGAGAGAAATTAGAGCTTGAGAAGGAGGAGAGAGCAGAACTTCAAGTTGGAGAAGCTGAGATTGGAGGTAAGAGATGTTAGCTAGGGAGAAAAGTCTGCAGTCTGAACCCCCCTTTAATCTGAACTCTGCCAAGCATTGTCGGTTCTATCAAGAGGATGTTGACGTGGTCTTTGAACGGTTTGAACGGGTGGCAATAGAATTATCCTGGCTATGTCCCTGTTTGGCACTGATGATGCAGCCTGACCTCGTAATTAGGGCATTTTGCCGACGCTTTTATCCAAAGCGACTTACATCGGTTAATAGACACGTTGACACACCGACGCGACGGCAGAGTCAACCATGCAAGGCAACAGCCAGCTCGTCAGGTGCAGTTAGGGTTAAGTATCTTGCTCAGGGACACATCAACGCTAGCTAGGAGGAGCTGGGGATCGAACTAGCAACCTTTCGGTTACAAGACAATCTACCTCCTGAGCTAAGCCGACTGGTAGGTAAAGCTCAGCATGCATTTGCTTTGCTAGGCATCTCCCTTGCTCTGGGCTTTGATTCTGTAAAGGAGGCAGTGTTAGCAGCATATGGGGGGAGTTCCTGACGAATATCGTAGGAAGTTTAGGTCGTATAGGCGAAAGGTGGGAGCATCTCACCTCGACCTGTACCGTAGGCAACAGATTCTCATGACATGTTGGTTACAACAACTTCGGTGAGGTAGCCCTCTATTCTTTAATCGTCCGAATTCCTTGTCTGCAGTATACATTCTACGAGATCGACAACTTCTAGACCTTCTTCTGTAAACTCGTTAATCATCATGGAGGCTGCATCTAATACAATGGCCATTATTTTCTCCATTTGTTTGTTTAATTTGATTACAAGAAACTTTTAGAACGTTGTCTAAAAATCGGTAAAATTGTATTGCTTAAGTCAACGCGCTCGCTGCGAATGTTTGCAGATTCTGAACAAACCTCTGATGTCCTCCCAAATTGAGGATGCTGTGGGTCTAGTTTTAGGACTGTTTAATGTCCTACCCAGGGCTGTTAAAGACGACCCTGGGTTGAAACAGTTCCCAGTACATGTGTTAGAGTTAGCGGGTGACAGGCAGGCAGGTAGGACCCAATAGCAGACAGTTCAGGTAAAAGAAAATGTATTAGCTCCAAAAAGGCAAAAAGGCAAGAAACACTGAGAACACTCAGGACACAACTCACCACAATGATACGACAAGGAACAAAGGAAAAACAAGGGTTTAAATACAAAACACAGGGCACTCAACGAGGAACAGCTGAAACACATTAGGGGAGCAGAAATCCCACAGGAGGGAAACTTGACAGGACATGGGGAGAAACAAGACAGAGATACCAAAGTAAAACAGGAAACACAGGGAAACACACCAAAACAAGACAAGGAAACAGACATACCATGACAACACGACGTTGACACTGGAACAGCTGCACCAAATGAAACAACAATCTTACAGTTTGTCTCCTCAGTATCGTGTCGTCGTACAGCAATAATTGGACCATTTGCTGGAGATCGGAGCTATTGAGCCCACTGTAAATGAGTGGAGCTCCCCAGTTGTCTTTTTGGAGAAAGGAAGCGGGTACTTGCTGTTTTGACTACAGATATGTCAATGCTATGACAGGCACCGATGCATGCCGTGGGTCTTATCACTCCCCTCACCCCCTTCTTCCTAGAACGCTAAGCCCATAACACTTAAAATAAAAAAATCTCATAGATGTCTTTTGGATATTTTTCAGAAATTCTATTTAATATAGTATTTATATTTAGGAAATATCAATATATTATCTGGATATTGTACCTTTTTTGTTTACTGGCTACAATACTGGAGATTTCTGAAACAGTGTTAGAAAGGTAACCTAGTACACTTTACTTTTTAGATTTTGAAGTCAGTTATTTTGTTTATCTCTCTGTCTAATATTATATCATGTTATTTCAACCGCAGGTAGAATACTATGCACCAATCCTTGTATCGTGAACTCAAGTCGTTATTCCTATTATTTTAGTTTGATCATGACACATGGATGTATTTTAATGGACAGGAAGTTCAGCCGGTCAACGCCCTGTTTGGCCTTTTTTTCTCTGGATACATCCAGTGATATGGAAACTTTCCTACTATGCAGGGTGTCCATGGTATGTTGGTTGTGTCAACATTAGTTGCAGTTCAAGTGTCCTAAACGTTTATGAGGATATTGTCAGGCTGCTCTTTGAACGTGTCAGAAGCATCAGTTCAGCCGCAGGAGTTTCATCACCTTTCAGGGTTTCACCTCCAATAAACCCATTTAATTAATCCCACTTCCAGTGCCGTCTGCGCTTGGCTCCAGCTTTCTGATGTCTGCAGATTCTTATGTCTCAACACAGGAGTGACAGCCAAACTTTTTCCATCCTTTATTCAAAGTATTTACCAACTTTTATTTCTATCTTTCCATCTATCTTTCTATATCTACATGTATATATATATATATAAATAAATAAATATATATATATATATATATATATATATATATATATATATATATATATATATATATATATATATATATGTAATTCGATTAAATCAAATACAGTTATTAGAAGGTTTTCTTAGGACAGCATTGGTATTAAAGTTCATGGATACAATATGAATGATACAACTTGAATGATCTAACAGTTCAACATTTCATCATACAACGGAAAGAAAAGGTGAAAAAAAAAATGGTGGAGGAACAAAGGCAGAGTACACAGGCGGGAAAAAACAGCTCCTAAACAATGATAAACTAGTAAGATAATCAGTCCTGATATTAGACCCAATATTAGACTGAAACAAATACATTTCATTAAAAAAGTATAATCAAAAAGGGTGTTCAGTGTGGATGATGGAAGCAGCCTCACCTGGCACAACAAACTTCTACAATAAATTGTCTTTCCACATTTTTCCATACATTTAGCGCATTTAGAAGATGCTTTCATCCAATGTGGCCTTCAGTGGTTCAATCACACATTCATCATCACGCACTGACGTGGGGGTCAACAATGCAAGGCGACCACTAGCTCGTCGGGAGGTGTTAGGGTTGGGGCTCATGAGACCTGCACACTGCACTGTCTTCAGGAGCATTCTTTCTTACTGTCAACGTATATTGGTATTTAAAAAGAGGATAGGCCTATATATTGGTTAAGAGAAACAGCAATGGGGACACTGGTAATATAGTGAAAATCGTTATCTTGTAAGCAACTCAGTCGTCAGACATTCTGAATACCTTTATTACGTAGTTATTACACTACTGTGTAATAGGATGATTATACTGATTATACTGAAAAGGGAATTATTTCCCAATCTACCTCACATTGTCTTCAACCACCCTGCCAGCGTTCCCTAACCTAAATATAATAATCTAGGACTAGGAACCCAGTGAAAATACTCACTCTGGGATGATGTGTAGTCGCTGTCCCAGGCAGCAGGGCTCAAGACTAACATTTATACTAACTTTTTAATTTGTTGGCACCAAATGTCACGTACCTTCCATCTGTGTGATACATTTTAAAAGAATCACTCACTTCATACAAAATGTCAAATGTTTTTATCGCATAGGTGGTCTTTTTTTTTCTACCGCCAACGCTAAGACATCTTTCCTCACAGAAGACCTATTAAGGCTCCTCCTCCTATATCAAAAAGTTCTACCTATAATAACAGGCTGCTAAGGTAAAGCATGCATGAAAACAATCTGTGACACTCATTAGATACATTATATTTGAACACAAGCATTTGATAGAACTTAAAAACAACATAAACATAAAATATTAATACAATAATCAACAAGCAACCATGTTTATTGAACATGTTGTCCTGCACATTTAAACTGGATTATTTGGTCATTATATCCTCATTTATATCGATGTGAAGGGACAGGTAGGGAAGGCTTTCATAGCTTTATATAGTGTCTAGAACTTAAAGCATTAGACATTAGACAGCATTTAAACTAAATACAGTGTTCTGCAGTGTAACTAGTAATGCAGTGCACTGAAAACATTGATCATGAGGTCTAAATGATCATGGAGGTGATTAGCAGATTACCAGTCACGGCTTTTTGGGAATCAGGTATTCAAGTTATAATTTCATGTTACCTGTTTTTCGTGAGTTTAATATGGTTTTCTCTTCACCCCAGGATCTCCAACCACTTACCTACCTGCCTACCTTCTTCTGGTTCATCTGCCCGTCTACCTGCCTGTAACGCTGCCGGCGTTCCCGTCTACCTGCCTGTAACACTGTCGGCGTTCCCGCCTACCTGCCTGTAACGCTGCCGGCGTTCCTGTCAGTTTTTCCGCTAGAAGAAATTTGTGCCGGTCATGTGACCGGGAAGGTTTCATTTTACCGGTCAAATTGGAAAAAAATCGGCCAGATATTGTCCGTGTTTAATGCACTTCAAAAAAATTAATAGGCAGGCTATATAAAGAAGAAGAAGAAGAAGTGTGTGATCATATTTTGATTCGCCATGGTTGTTAAATACCGGTACTCCGCAAAGCTTGCTGCCGGCTTTCGCTAGCTTGCCGCCGTTTAGTTCATAAACCTACGGTAGTCTATAGCGATCAATTTGAGCGAGTGCACGAAATGTAACAACTTATTTATTTTATCACAGGCTACGCTACAATCAAAACCCTCATTGTTTTACATGAATTGGCTAAACAAATGACCACTGTAGCATATTTAAACACAATTCAAATGAACACATTCATGCTGCTCAATTTAAAAGGTTGAATCTCCTCGTGACTGAATGTTTGTATACAGCGCGCATGCTGTATGCGCGCAGGGTTGATCCGCTCCACTTTTTTCTGTGGAGAACCAGCGCCTTGAATATTCCGCATAAAACGAAACCGGATCGTTTTCGCCCGTTTCGGCTCCGTGTGGACGGGGCCTTATTTCCAATCGGTCATTCTGACCGGAGACATTTAGAATTTTCGGTCCTCATTTTTTTTCGGTAAAAGACCGATAATTAACGGACAACGGGAACTCTGGTTCCTGTCTACCTGCCTGTAATTCTGCCAGCGTTCCTGTCTACCTGCCTGTAAAGCTGCCGGCCTTCCTGTCTACCTGCCTGTAACCAGTGTTGTGCCTAAACGCGTTAGATAGAACGATAGTTCATGAACTCGTTCATATTTTCGGCGAACGTGAACTGAACGTACTGTATTACTGCCTGATGAACGTTTCTGTGAACTCCTTCATTCTGGTGTCTGTGAACGGCACGCTCACTCGGTTTAACTTCGTTCAATAGGGGGGTTATTTGTTTATCAACACGGCGGATCTGCGCGCAGATGAGAACGTTTGTTTGACCGGTTGACATGGTTATCTCCGTGTGGTTATTTTGCAGTTGCAGTGTTGTCAGCTTACTGTTACATTAAACTGTAATCAGAAAATGTGGTTGTATGCTATAGACCCTATAGCAGGGGTGGGCAATTGATTTTCCCAAAGGGCCACATGAGAAACACAGACTGTTGTGGTGGGCCGGACCAATAGGCTAAATTAAATTCAGCTCAATATTAATTTGATCTCTTTATAAAAAGATTTAAAATGTAGGGTATTTGATAAGCTGTGACTGGTAAGAGTAAATGTTATGATAAGAATATGAAAATAATAAAGCAGACATGGTACAAATTAGTTAGTATTTAACTAACATCCACAAAAGCAATTGTGAAAAAATGTGCATGTTTTTACCATTTTTCAAAGAATAGCATTGAATGAACTTTATAAAGTGCTATCACTATTTCATTTGCTTTGTGCTTGGCTTGAACAAGTGCACTGAAATCTGGTTAAATGTTTGAGGGGGATATGCGCAGGACAGCTGACGGGTGATCATCAGTGAAAGAACATCCTGATTTTTTTGTTCACATTTCACCAGAGAAAGGTAGGTCGATCCTTTTTGGATCGACCTACCTTTCTCTGGGCATATTAGCGCAGCAGAATCCACCAAACACTCTTTCCCCTTCAGAAAATGACTTACTTGCTACCTTTGTGGGATTTTGTGGGACATCACAAAGTGGGTCTTGGCTGCTGCATCCCTGGATATACAACACTTGGTAAAATGGCCTTGTTGCTTTTGCAGCTTAGCTAGCAAAGCTTCAGATGTCCGTGCCCGATCTGCATCTGTCAAGTTGCCGTATTTCTCAGCGTGTTTAGTATTGTAGTGGCGATTCAAATTACAATCCTTTAACACAGCGACCTGTTCTCCATAATCTAACCACACGGCTTTACCTTTGACTTCAGTGAAACACTACTTAGAAGTCCATGTTTGTTTAAAAACTCGGCACTCTGTATCAACCTTTCTTTTTTTCGCATGAGCTGACATTTTTTAGGAATAACAACAATTCACGTCAGCGCTGAAGTCTCCTGTGAGTTCAGTTCGTGGCCAGCTCGTGGACGGGGTTCCCTCGTTCTACTTATTTTTAGTTGCGACTTGCAACCAGAGAATAAGAAGCTGCATACGTGCGCACAAAAAATGCAACAAAAGTCGCCTTCATAATAAAAGCAGTGCAGTTGAATTTCTTTTTATTTATTTTTTTATACAATTATTTACATTTGATTGTGAACTCAACACAGACCTCACGCGGGCTTGTTAGAAACGGCCAAGGGGCCGGATGTGTCTGCCCTATAGTATCTGTGGTATAAAGGCTGGGACGAATTTCAAATTATAAATATGTACACTTTATGTTGAAAGTACGGACCGTCCCGATTCCCATTGAAAAAAATGGCGCGGTGATTATTCTTCAAAACGAGAGCTGTTAATTGTGAAAAATGAATTAAACTGTAATCAGACAACGCGGTTATATGCTATATACCCTAGAGTATCTGTGGTATAAAGGCTGAGACGAATTTGGAATTATAATTATGTACAATCCATTACGTTAGCTCTCTGGCTCATAGCTCAGTGGACTAGAATGCCTCCTAGAATCATTGCTTGTTGGCCAGAAACGGAAAGGGGGGCTGTTTACGTTTGGTTGTAGTCTTTTCGCTCGGTTCTCCGACTCAACAGTAGGGCTAGAACCGAGCGAAAAGACTACAACCAAATGTGAACACCCCCCCTTTCCGTTTCCGGCCAACAAACAATGAGTCTCCCAACAGAAATCAATGGGGTTTACAAAATGCGCTAAATGTGCAATAAAACACGATAGAAACTGTATTTCGCTACGATTCAACCACTCACATCCTAGACAAACCACAAAGTGTGCTCAATGATCAAAATACCCGAAAAAAATTATATCTCACAGCAACATATTGAAAGAAAGAATTATGAACTACTTCATTTTTTGGAACTGTGAACTTAGTTCAAAATGTTGAATTATGAACTTTCAACTGAACTAGTTCATATTAAAATTTGTGAACTGAACTTTGAACTAGTTCACGTAGAAAGTGAACTTTCCCAACACTGCCTGTAATGCTGCCGGCGTTCCTGTCTACCTGCCTGTAATGCCACCTGCCTTCCTGCCTCTCCATCTCCCTCAACTCAGCTCAGCTGTGTCATCCGTCCTTGATTGTCCATCTCAGGTCTTCCCACCTCCGGTCTTTCCTACTGTCCTCATTCCCCATTTCCCCTACAATAAACCCCTGGCTAATCCTCTTCCCCCCATGGTCTGCTTCTGTGTTTGGGTCCCCCCGCGTTTGGGAAAGAACAGCTGAACCGCACATCTAACCCTCTGTTAGCTGTGGCTTGTCGATAGCCAATATAATCTAAGAAAGAAAGACAAAGTCCTACAGAATAGCTGTAACGCTGCCTGTCTACCTCCCTGTAACGGTAATAGCTTTTATACAAAGTTAGCAGTTAGGGTTAAGTGCTCAGGGACACTTTAACACAGCTAGGAGAATATGTGTGTGTTACTACAGCTTACATAGGGTCACTGAGGAACCAATGCACAATAAATCAAACCCAGCGTAGAGGTCCTGGGTGAATGTGGACTCGAAGGTGTGGATGTGTGTCAGTGTGTCTTTAGACCCATCAACACCTGGGGACACTCTGTAGAAGGACAGAGTGCCAGCAGGCCGGTTCAGATACACTCCTACTTTCTTAGAGCCAGCGGGCAGGAGACGTTTGTCGTTTTTTCTACCATTGTAATAGGCACAGTAACGATCACCATGACATTCAAGACTCCAGGACTTGTTGTTGGATCCAAGCCTGTTATCATAGCCCTCTCGGCTCCTGGTGATTCTTCCTCTGTGGTTCACAACTATCGAAACACCTCCTTTGCAAACTACCTCCCAGTAACTGCGGCCAGTCAGAACCTCTCTACACCACACCTGTCTCAAGGTATCAGATCTCTTTGGGCTATCAGGATACTCTTCAACAAGCGTCGCCTCTCTGTGCCCAGACAGAGAAAGTCGGCTGTTGGCCGTGTTTGGGTCCAGTGTGAGATCACAGGCATCTGACAAGAGAACAAGACACTATTAGGGGGCTGAAATTTGACTGTCAGCCATTTCATGGAGTCTGATTTTTTAAGAAAATAATTATTCAGTTATTCAAATAATGGGAATAACATTATTATTAATATGACCTAAACCACTAATAATAATTATAATAGTATTATTATTAATAATAATAATAATAATACAAATAATACAAATAACCAAATGGTAATAATTGTGCACTACTACAACTACCAATAATAATTATAATATACTCAAAATAATTAATTATATCACTTAAAAATGGATTGATGATTAATGTTTATTTTTATTAAATTTACTTGAGTAGTATTAATATTATTGTTAATATTATTCATAACATTCAAATTAGATTCAGCAACAGGTTTGATTCACTGTTTGGTTGATTGATTGTGGAAACATCCACAGATACTTTTATCAAGTTTTTTATCAACAGTTCAATGAAGATCCATGATTTCAACCATCGATCTTGAATAATCAAACTAATGTGACTCTTACACTTCTGTAGGGCTGGTTTCAGTACTCCCTCTTCACATTTCATCTTTCTGGGGGGTAAACAGATGGAGAGCAGCAAACTGAAACATTGACACTATGACCTGATGTATTCATTGGTTTGCAAGCAAAATGTACACAATATTATAATTATTATTAACAGCATAATAGGGAGAACATGGGTGTCCATTCTAATCCTAGGAGGAGACATTGGCACTGAGCTGTCCTCTCCATACCTGAGAGTGTCAAGTTTCCAGGATGGATCCTCCCGGCCAGCAGAGAGCAGCTTGAATCCTGATTCTCCTGGAAAATTGTAGCTCAGGTCTAGCGCTTTCAGGTGGGAGGGGTTAGATCTCAGAGCCATGGCCAGAGAATCACAGCCTCCCTGTGTGACCAAGCAGCCAGACAACCTACACACACACAAACACACAGTCATGAATCTGTTTCATGAATAATGATTTACTATTTCATAATCACCTGTTCGAGTAAAACTGACCTGAGAGTTTCCAGTGTACACTGTGGACTCCTCAGTCCAGCAGAGAGCAGCTTCACTCCTGAATCCTTCAGATCATTGGTACTCAGGTCCAGCTCTCTCAGACTGGAGGAGTTGGATCTGAGAACTGAGGCTAGAGCTCCGCAGCATTTCTCTGACAGATTACAGCCAGTCAGCCTAAAATCAACATGAAGGTATTATCAACCCTTAAGGGCTATTTTGGCCATTTAGCTATAATTCATATTCCACGTAAAAAAAAGATTAACCATATCAACGCAATGCATTCTTTTATTCAGCACAACCTCATCTATATTGCCGGACTAATTCATCCGTCCCTTTGAGATACCGATTCAATGCACAGGGCATATTTTTAAGCAAACATTGAAGAAAAGATAAATAGATTTCACTTCAAAATTAAAATTATATCATTCGGAACAAACGGTTTGGAATCAATTAAATCTATGTCTAAAGCAAAAACATTATGATATAAAAGTTTGTTTGAGAATGGAATGGATTTGGGACTGTAGTCTTATGGAAGGACGGGTTGGACTTGCCGATCGATTGTGTTTGGATTGGTTGTCCAAAATCCTGTGCTATACAACAACACAATCTATCGCCACTAGCAAATGTGTGTAGAACCCGAAGCATCTAAACGTCTGCGACACCGCCATATTGGAGAGCCCAAGACTAGCCTGTAAAGAAATACAAGTGAACGGGGGAGCTGTGCTTGTTTATTTTCTCACTCCCAAACACATAAACCTAGAATAAAACGACTCATTGAATTGGGTTGACAGATGTAAACGTTATAGTGCTTTATATCCAGAATGACCGGAGACACCTTTACTGTTTACGGGCCAGTCTCTGCCTCTCCAATATGGCGGCAACGTTGATGTACGGTAAGGCCAATGCGGAGTCTATCTACTGTATATATGTCTATATCCATAACATTACTTTTTTACAATTATTTTTAGTTATAGACATGACAAAGTTATACAGACGGAGGGAAAGACAGGGATGGGTTAACCACCTACACCGACCCGCAAGGCCCAAATGTTGCAACGCTCTCTTCAACCTGAGCCACTGCTGTTACACCACAATAGAAAATTCACAATCATGGCCCCATTCTGCTTTTTTTAAAGAAAAGGTTACATCAAGGATGTTTCTCATCTAAATAAGCATCTTATAGTATTAGTTATTATATTGAACATATTAAATGCTACTGATTTCATCAAACTAGCATGTTTAACTGCACATTAAATATAACTGACCTGAGAGTTTCCAGTCTGCAGTGTGGACTCCCCAGTCCAGCAGAGAGCAGCTTCACTCCTGAATCCTGCAGATCATTGTTATTCAGGTCCAGCTCTATCAGACTGGATGAGCTGGAGCTGAGAACTGAGGCCAGAGCTTCACAGCATCTCCCGGACAGGTGACA
The DNA here is from genome assembly GCF_026213295.1 of Gadus chalcogrammus. Lineage (NCBI taxonomy): Eukaryota > Metazoa > Chordata > Actinopteri > Gadiformes > Gadidae > Gadus > Gadus chalcogrammus. The sequence goes on along the minus strand of NC_079430.1, from coordinate 4,740,382 downwards.
GCCTTTCAGTCTTGTGAATATAAATACATATTTCATATTTAAAAGAATGACACTCTGAAAAATCCAGCGACTATTAACTTTTTTTTAGGACACAACTCAGATCCCTCCGTCATAAACACTGCAAAAACGTTCTCCATCCTGACCTCTCCTCTCTGCCAATCACATGTCTCCCTGTTCATCAAACAACAGAGAATTTAAATAAAAGTCTTGAAGCCTATAACGAATACATTTTAGGTGTTGAGTTGTTGCTATGCAAACTATGTAGCAACAACTGAGCTTTGTAGAATTATTGCAGGATTATTTAGGCTTGTAATTTTTTATGTATTTTTTTACTTTGACTATTTTAGATTGCTACTTTTTTATACCTATGTCAAATCTTAGATATAAAACAAGTACAATAAAACTAACATGAGAGTTTCCAGTCTACAGTGTGGACTCCCCAGTCCAGCAGAGAGCAGCTTCACTCCTGAATCCTGCAGATCATTGGAACTCAGGTCCAGTTCTCTCAGACTGGAGGAGCTGGAGCTGAGAGCTGAAGCCAGAGCTTCACAGCATCTTTCGGACAGATGACAGCCATTCAGCCTTTAATGAACAATAGATACGAACATGTTAGATCCTTCAATCTTTTACATGAAATAAATGCTTGTTCTATAACTTGAATACTGATTTGAATTTCCAGCAGACTGTGCTACAACGGTAAGGAATAATCCAAGACAAGGTGTTCTGTCATCAAAAAAGAATGAACAACAGGGTTAACAATTAGTGGATTATCTCGCTAATATCACGGGCACTTTCAAATCTCGAAAATAAAGTGCTTGATTAATATCACCTTGCGATTCTGTCACACAAACTTTTATCTCACACTATTTGTTGTGTTCCTGGTACCACAAATGATTCGACCAGAAATGGATGGGTCAGACTAATTCCTGAGAGGATCAGTTAACATGAGATTTGTATGGAATGCAGGAGTTATTGCTCCAGTAAGTAGCGATGATCTTAGTCCCATCTGAGTCCCTTCAGATGGACTACTTCGTAGACTACAATATATTTCCTGTACTGAATAAGTACTGCACATATAATATACACAAAAATGCTTCCTACTGGTATGATGTAATTGGTATTGACCACTCAAGCCTCTTTAAGACTTTGAAATGTCAAACCGATGATAGTTAATATATGTATGTGGTCAGTGCACCTACAGAGATGTTTTGGAGGCTTTGATCACTGGCAGCAGCCTGAGAAGACCCTCCTCTGAAGCAGAGTAGTTCTTCAGGTCAAACACGTCCACTTCTGATGACAGTAGGATGAAGACCAGAGCTGACCACTGAAAAGGGGAGAGAGATTTTCTGGAGACACTTCTTGATGTCAGGTACTGCTGGATCTCCTCCACTAGAGAACGGTCCCCCAGCTCATTTAGACAGTAGAACAGATTAATGCTTCTCTCTGGAGAAAGATCTCCACTTATCTTCTCCTTGATGTAACTGACAATTCCCTGATTGGTCTCTGGGATGCTTCCTGTCGGTCCAAGCAGGCCTTGTACGAGAATCTGATTGGTCTCCAGAGAGAGGCCCAGGAGGAAGCGGAGGAACAAGTCCAAGTGTCCATTCTCACTCAGTAAGGCCTGGTCCACAGCACTCTGGCAGAGGAGTAGGAGATCATTTGCCTCAGAGGCTGGTGGTTTTTCTGAGAGCAGATTGACACCAGTTTTGATAAAGGACAGAAAGACATGAAGGGCAGCCAGAAACTCCTGGATGCTCAGATGGACAAAGGAGAACACCTTGACATGGTTCAGCTCATAATCATCTTTAAAGATCTGGGTGAACACTCCTGAGTACACTGAGGCTGCTTTGACAGCAATGTTACACTCTGCCAGGTCTGCCTCAAAGAAGATCAGGTTGCCTTTCTTCAGCTGGGAAAAAGCCAGTTTTCCCAGAATAACAATGATCGCTCTAGTACTCTCTAAATGCAGATCTTCTCTCCAATGATACTTCCTGTCCCCTTTTATGGATTGCACCCTCAGGAGGTGGATGTACATCTGAGTCAGGGTATTGGGTATCCTTTCTCCTCTCCTGGATGATCTGAAGAAGTCCTCCACAACTGTAGAAGTGATCCAACAGAAGAGTGGGATGTGACCCATGATGTGGAGGCTTCGTGATTTCTTGACGTGGGAGATGATAGTGCTGGCCAGCTTCTCCTCTCTGAATCTCTTCCTGAAGTACTCCTCCTTCTGTGGGTCGGTGAACCCTCTCACCTCTGTCACCATGTCAACACAGTTAGCAGGGATCTGATTGGCTGCCGCCGGGCGTGTGGTTATCCAGATACGAGCGGAGGGAAGCAGGTCGCCCCTGATGAGGTTTGTCAGCAGCACGTCCACCGAGGTGGACTTTGTGACATCAGTCAAGATCTCGTTGTTCTTGAAGTCCAGAGGAAGTCGACACTCATCCAGAGCATCAAAAATGAAGACAACTTGGTGCTGGTCGTTTTGGCAGATTCCTGCTTGTTTGGTGTCACTAAAGAAGTAATGAAGTAGTTCCACCAAGCTGAACTTTCTATTTTTTAATAAATTCAGCTCTCTGAATGGTAAGGGAAATGTGAAGTGTATGTCGTGGTTGGATTTGCCTTCAGCCCAGTCCAGAGTGAACTTTTGTGTCAAGATGGTTTTACCAATGCCTGCAACTCCAATTGTCAATATTGTTCTGATCTTCTGTTTTTTTTGTCCATGTGTGAGTTTAAAGAGGTCTTCACATTTGATTGTTTTTTCCTCTTTGGCTGGTTTCCTGTACGTTTTTTCAATCAGTCTGACCTCATGCTCCTTGTTGACCTCTCCACTGCCTCCCTCTATGATAAAGAGCTCTGTGTAGATCTCGTTCAGAGGTGTTGGCTTTCCTGGTTGAACTAATCCCTCAAGCACAGGCTGGGTCTTTATCTTCAAAGTATTCTTGAATCTAGCCAGAGCAGGATGTTCTGCAGGTTCTGCAGGAAGAACACTCTGGAAAAGAACAAACATTGATGAGAACATCACTCTGAACTAACTGAGGACATCAGATCCCTAATGTCCTATGGCTAGAACAGACATCCTGCCTGATTACGACCTTACTACAGTGTCACTTGTTTTCTATAGCAGTGTTTCCCCTATATGCATTGAGCAGCGGCACACCGCCGCTACTAGATTGTAAGCGGCACTGCAAAATAAATAATTGCCTAAATAATTTAAAAAAAGGGTTGCCAAGGGCTCCTGACTGCGACCAAATGGTCACATTTTGCGACCAAAATGTGAGAGTATGCAACAGAATTATTAATTTTTACACTTTAAACGGGGAAGGGGCGCGTCAACGAATCCGGAATCTGTAGCAGACCACTGAGTGTGAGAAGGATAGGGAATGGCCACTGTTTGTGGCTAATGTGTGGAGGGGGAGGGTCCTAGAGATTAAATATCTAGCATATCTTTGTGAGAAGGAGAAAGAGTTCACAACCTGCTACGTGTGTTTGAACAATTTGCAAAATATTGACTTGTTCTTCCGACCTGCAGCTAGTTTACCAGTGCCAGAGTCCTGCACGGTTCTTATTTTGCAAACCCGCCCGTACCCCTAATGCTTAAATTCGCATTTGACCTGTGTTCCGACAGTAGCGCGAATTACATTCCGCACCCGACCCGACCCGCTATAAATTGATATCGACGCCCGGCCTGCACTCGAAGGAAAATTTGACAAATTAGATGGAACGCCGGGGAATTACACCATCTGGTGTTTGGCCTGGTGCCATAGATTGCTGTGCAAAAAGTGAAAAAAGTTAGTCTGGAGCCCTGAAGTTCAAGGCACATTTGCACGATGATCTGGGGACTCATTTATAACCGTTGCGTATGCACAAAACGGGGCTAAAAGTGGCATACGTGACTTTCCACACCACAGGTTTGTGATCTATAAAAAAACTAACTTGACGGGAGAATGTGTGCAGCCCAAAGCAAACTCTGACCCATGCGTACGCATGGTTTGGAGCAAAAGGAAAATTGGCGACACAGGCGGAGTGGTGGTGAACTGAAGTCAGACAGAAGAAATGTAGAGTGAGAAGAACGATTATGTTTAATCATCGCCCTTCATAAGTTTAATTTCAACCCGTATCATGCGTTAAAACTATGTATTCAGAATAATTGGAGTCAACTGCGTTATTTCTCAGTTATAACTCCAGAAACATCTCCTTTGAATAGAAATGAAAATTCAAAATCTAAATTCTCTATATTTAATCCCGTCACTCCATACTGTCCACTGACGGTGCGACTGCATGGAATAAAGCATCTGTCCAACATGTGTCAATAACATAATATTTTTATTCGACACTGTAAACACATAATCAAATGTCAATTAAATCCCAAGCGTGGAAATCCAAGCCACATACTCCTCATCACAAGCGTTATATTATTGTCAATTCCTCTTGATGCTTTTCATGACAAATCAGGCATCAAAAAGGGGTTATGTTCAAGAACATTTTACGTGGGTGATTACAAACTGTTTATCCAAGGTGTTCTCGTCGGTCTTATTACCGTAACCCTATAACTACAGCGGTGAACCCCGTGCGTAATGCTGCACCATGGCACTGCTGGCACTTTTGGAGGACCATGCAAATGGCAGGATTCGGAGGGAGATGGTCTTCAGGGACCATAACGATTTATTGGTACATAAAAATATGTACCTTTATGTCAGACCACTTCTTTTTTAATTCTGGGACTGTGCGCTCCGTGCCACTGACAGAGTTCACTGCTGCAGCAACATGTTGCCACTCTGCTTTTTGTTGTTAGTGATCCCAATCCCGTGACCGCCGAACAAAACTACTTTTCGGGCCTCCACCTCACCCACAAGTGTCTTCAACCTCCGTGAAATTTCGCTTTTTTGCTTTTCTCAGTCCTTCTGCCATTGTTTCCGACAAGACATTGAATCTGAGTCTGTTTTGTATGCAGATCGCATTCATGAGGTCGTTTGCATTGACCATTTATGGTTAACAAGGCGGAACGTGAAGCTGATTCAGCTGCGCACTAGGGCTTTGACTTCGAACTTCATGATTCGAATATAATTCGAATATCAAAAAAATAAATCAAAATTCAAACGAATATTAGGCAGCCCTTAATATTCGAACCTTTTATGGGCAGGCCAAGAGAGAGAGACGTCGGAGAACCGGATGCAGTCTATTCATAATATTGTAATGACCACGGAAAAGGCAGTGAATGAAGTATTGATTAGACAGCGATTTATTAGAAACATAATAAACCGTTGGAACACGCAAGACCGGTAACCATAGCAACGCCGGGAAACAAACCTCGCAAAGGCCAATCCAGGGCTGAATCCGAATACTCATAGTGTGCATTTTGTAATCCGCCACAAATATAGCGCGTCCGAATGCTCAGTGTGCATTGTGTAGTACGGAAAACGTTTCCGAATACGTACTACCGCCACAGTATACAACGGTAGGTCACTACGTTACCAGACTACGAGTCTGGTAACGAACGAAGAAGAGATGGCTGACCCGACGCTACCAACAGCGGCTTAGAAAGACGTCATAGAAAGTGGCGAAAAAGGAGACATTAAAAAGAGCAAAAAAAGTAAAGTAAGTAAACATTTTTAATTGAATAGCAACAATGACACGACGGAAAACAGGTAACTTATCAAGGTAATTTTGCCGGCATCTGAGGGGAGACACGTCATCTCCAAACATCCGGTGGAGTTTCGGCGGTGTTCCGAAGCGTTCAGCTGTAGACCGTCAAGTAGTAGACACTGAACATAAATAGTATGTACTTAGTATTCGGATTCAGCCCATGCATTACTGAAGGCATTTAATGGTCAAAATATTATTAATAAATATTTGAATATATTCGAATATTAATATTAATAAACAAACAAACTTCGAATATGATTTTTGGGCAAAATTCAAAGCCCTACTGCGCACACTTGTCAGTTCCTCCAGAAAAATGTGTTGTTTTTTTGTGATTGTTGCGGCAAAAAATCCGTAATTATGCGTTTTCTTAAAAAATGCGATGAAATATGCGGCACATTTATGCAATTTTATGCGATGAAATTGCGGGAACTTGCAAAAATTTCAGGAACTTGCGAAAAATGCAGCTTTTCGATGACGTTCACGTCGCGTAATTCCGTCACTTCATAACGTACCCATGGCAACAGGGGGAAATGGCTGCTGTTGTGTGAAGTAAACGCACATTTTTTTTACTTTCTGCTAAAATATATCAGACTTTTTTGCAACGAAAATGCGGGGATTATGAAATCATGCAAGCCTCGCATATTTTGCGCGGAAATCGGCAATTTATGTGGTGAAAGTGCGGCATATTTGAAAAAATACAGCCCCCGCATGAATATTCGGGCTTCGGCTGTTTTTTTTTGGCTCGTATTTCTGGAGGGACTGACTTGTAGGCACTATGTGATTTATAAAGCAAAGATTGCTTAGAGGTGTGCGTGCGCAGGGTTTTTTAAGTCAGAATATTTTTTGGCGCACGCAAAACTTGGCTTTTGGGCGTACGTACACATTTAGTAACGATCCCACGCACAGCTTTATAAATGAGACCCCTGGTCTTAGCAGATACCTTGACTCTGTTAGTTGTTATGTCATATGGACGCTCAATCTGTACATTTTTCCCCAGAAATCTCACCAGAAGTAACCATTTAAAGGGTTATTTTTCACATTTTTCTTCGGGGGGAGCATGCCCCCGGACCCCCCTAGTGTTACTAGGTTACCAACTCACAGCACCACTGCTACCAAAAAATCGAGGGGAAACACTGTATAGATTCAGCTTTCCAACCAGTATCAAGAATAAAACTTCTGAAACAGGTTACCAAACTATCTATGGATAAACCACACAGGTTACCAAACTTTATATATATATATATATATATATATATATATATATATATATATATGTAGCCTATATATAATGGATTTCAGTTGCATTAGTTGCATTAGATTAACATGTGAATAGCTGTTCATTCTCCCCGTATCTATTCTATATTTTTAGCTGTAAACAAAGTGTAGATGTTAACTGTAGTTCTGCATTTATTTCAAAATGTTTTGATTACCATTGCATTGGAAAGACACCTGAGTGACTTTCCTTACATGACTCAACGTGATGTTGAGTTGACATATCCAATTAATATTTCCCCATAGCAATTTAATATTTTAAGGCTGTTAAAGTTGCTTTCTGTAACAATTAATTTTGCATTTTTATCAGAAATTGATTATCATATCATCCTCTTTGCACAGAAGTACCCAAGTTACATAGTCGTGCATCAAGAGTAGTGAGTGGGGTTTTGGGCACAATTCCAGGACTAATTCTGAATTGCGCCGACTTCATTTCATGGGCCCACAAATTAAGTGGTTTGTTAATTTACAGCTCATTAAAAGGTCTTGTTGTTCATTTACACACCTTGGAGGTCTGCTCTGTTTGATCATGCTGTTCAGAATGACCACTGGTAACCTTTGACCTCTTCTGGTGTTGTCTGTTGACAAAAAAACACACAGTGAAACACACACACACACACACACACACATAAACCCAATACCCTTTTCCAACTGTTTGTTAACTTGTTTCCATTTATTAATATGATAGTTCAATATCAGTCTAGCTTAATATTATGTGTTACTTTGACAAATGGCTCATGCCCGTCAAAAAGATAACGCAGTGTTTTCCACACAGACGATTCCCATACATTGAGTATTTCTTAAGGATCGATTCATGACTCAGTATTTGGGATGTGAAAAAAAAAACGAAAGAAATACCAAATACTCAGAGACATCTCTGGTTTAATTGCGTTTCAGTTAGGCTGTTTAGGGAAGGGTCTTGACCAAGGAATAGCTCTATAGAGAGGAGTGCTGCTGCCCGAGCATCTCCCGAGCAGGTAAACACAGCTAGACACACGGGACAGATACTGCTGATCGCGTGGTTATTACCCCGCTTAACATCGCTGTGATTCAGATTGTGAATCTCTGTTGAACCTCCAATATTGTAGCATTGTAGAACGTTCAATCCCCCACCGTCAGCTTCCACCACAAGTAGAATCTAATTCTTTGGGAAATACTAATGTACAGTAGAGCATGACAACGTCATGAGGCTACAAAAACGATCAAAATGTTCGAACGATTATTTGTAGTATGAGTTAGCATAACATTATCCACAGCTGTTTAGGTAGTCCACTCACGTAAGTTGGCCATTTAAGGAACTTCCTTCACATGAAATTACATAGTGTGACTAAACGTGACTAAAGGTAATGTAGATACAACCCTGAATGCATTAACTCCATCGTGACCATGACTGCCAGACACACAGAATCACAAAAACACACAGCCTCGCCCGCATGTGCACACAAACACTTTTTCAAGACTATTGAACATCAGTATCAGTAGGATCTGATCATAGTCAACTGGTATCTTTTCATTATCTGTTTGAAACTCAGATTCAGATTCAGAAAACATTATTGATCCCAAGAAGGGCAATTCATTTGCAGCTTACCCAGTCCTGGGTCCAGGGCTGTCTGCTCTCTCCTGCTGGACACTTCTGGAAAAACAAGAACCAGGATAAATGGATGTTTGATAGAAGCTGTATCTTTATAATATCTGGTTAAGTCTTACCTCTTCTCAATAGACTGATTTCCATCTTTAAAGTCAAGAGGTTTAGCCATAGACGAGTCACTCTTCATGGAGACACAGCTTGGTCCAGGGGAGTCTGCTCTCTCCTGCTGGACTCTTCTAGAAAAACAAGAACCAGGATTTATGGACGTTTGTAATTCTCTTTATTAAAGTTATTTGAAGCATGATTGTTTTGACCATGGATACGAGCGCTGGGCTAACCCACATAACATTATTTATAGCTGTTTGGGTAATCGGCTCATCTAATTGGCAAGTTAAGCAATTTAATTTATATACCTTTTAGTTACGTGACTAAACGTGACTTACGGTAACATAGATACAACTTAAAGGCATTAACTCCATCGTGAACAGTACTGGTCCGTGGAGAAATCACACACATACTGAACACACACAAACGCACACACACACACACACACACACACACACACACACACACACACACACGCACACACACACACACGCACGCACGCGCGCGCACACACACACACACCACACATACACACACACACACACACACCCACCCACACACACACACACACACACACACACACACACACACACACGTGCACACACACAGACTATTGAACATCAGTATCAGTGGGATCATATAATAACCAACTGGTATCTTTTCATTGTCTGTTTGAAACCAAGATTCAGATTCTGTCTACTTTATTGATCCCAAGAAGGGTAATTCATATGCAGCTTACCCAGTCCTAACACACAACTTAAAATACTTGTAAGACTCACAGACAAGTCAAGATAGTTATATGTCAGAGGCTACAGATCAACATACATAGGTCAGTACAAGGAGACAAAGAGACTACCTGTTATGGTTCATATAAATATTCATCTTCAGATTCAGATTCAGAAAACTTTATTGATCCAAAGAAGGGCAATTAATTTGCAGCTTACCCAGTCCTGGGTTCAGGGCTGTCTGCTCTCTCCTGCTGGACACTTCTGGAAGAACAAGAACCAGGATTTATGGATGTTTGATAGAAGCTGTATCTTTATAATATCTGGTAAAGCCTTACCTCTTCTCAATAGACCGATTTCCATCTTTAAAGTGAAGAGGTTGATCCATAGACCAGTCACACTTCATGGAGACACAGCTTGGTCCAGGGGAGTCTGCTCTCTCCTGCTGGACTCTTCTAGAAAAACAAGAAGCAGGATTTATGGATGTTTGTTTTTCTCTTTGTTAAAGTTATTTGAAGAATGATTGTTTTGACCATGGATACAAGCGTTGGGCTAACCCACATAACATTATCTATAGCTGTTTGGGTAATCGGCTCATATAATGGCAAGTTAGCAAGTTAAGCCATTTAATTTATATACCTTGACGATTATATACCTCCACGGACAACACTACTGGTGTTGTCTGTGGAGAAATCACACTCATACTGTACACACACACACACGCACACGCACACGCACACACACACACCCACACACTCACCCGCATGTGCACACACAAAGACTATTGAAAATCAGTATCAGTGGGATCTGATAATAACCAACTGTTATCTTTTCATTGTCTGTTTGAAACCAAGATTCAGATTCTGTCGACTTTATTGATCCCAAGAAGGGCAATTCATATGCAGCTTACCCAGTCCTAACACACAACTTAAAATACTTGTAAGACTCACAGACAAGTCAAGATATATGTCAGAGGCTGCAGATCAACATACATAGGTCAGTACAAGGAGACAAAGAGACTAAGTTATGGTTCATATAAATAACCAAGTTTAAAGAGTTGTAAGAGTTGTTTTAAATTACTTCTGTCTGTGTTTACAGTTTTGCTCAATCGTTTAAACACGTTTTCTGAAACTATAGCTCAATTTCTCAAAGCTCTAAACACTCACCTGAGAAGAGTTAATCATTTTGTCAAAGCTACACAAATTCTTCTCAAAACTGTTTTTTTCCACCAAACAGAAAACACTACTATCAAATGAATATATATTAGAGAGCATCAATTAAACAATGGTGTGATCAATTCAAAACACTTCCATCAAAATGCTATTTACATATGTTTTTGCCTTTATGAGGCCATGTTACATATTCCAATGTATAAAATTGTTTAGAAATAGCTTTCTTTTTTAAAGTTGCAATCAGGTGGTACATATTGTATAAAAACTGTTGCCATATTGTAATACAATACTGTGAATATATCATATAAATATTGCATTGACACAATCGTATCAGAATAGGATACAACGCATATTTGTCCATCCAATAAGTTCAAATGGGCTAAACTCACAATCCCAGCTTCCCAGAGTCATACTGTACACCTATAGTTGATGCTGCAACATTGTTCTGACAATACACCCATGTTACCTATTTTGGTAAATTACAGTACAGTACTGTAATTGAACTGATAAGTAAAAGGAAAATCACTAGTTAGAAAATGTTTTGACTGTCTTTCGGGGATGTAATGATGAAATCAGTGCAAGTAAAAAAAGGTAGCAAAGCAAATATATATTTTTTACCGTAATACAGTCAAATGTTCAGCTGTACTGACTGCATAAAAAGCTTTTCGTAGGCTACCAAAAAATAAAAATAAGAATATAAATGAGGTGAAGCAGATCTACATGTAAATATGTCTGATCCCACCTCCAATCCTGATCAGGCCAAAGGACCATATCTACAACACAGTAGAGCTCTCCGAGACCTCTGCTCTGACACATGATTGAAGTGTTTAGCCAGTTGAGTTTGAACAGGTGAGAAGTGAGTTAGACTTATTGGCAATAAGTTGTTGCGTTTTGAAGGCCAGTGTGATCCAGGTGAACCAAGTGTGCTAAATGATGAGGTTTGTTCTTAGAGTTTAGCAAAAATGTGAAAAGAGTGGAATTGTGCTTAGAGTTTAGCAGTCTGGAGTCTTGTAGTTGATACATGACCTTCAAGTTTTTCAGAATTGTGTGCATGGTTCCATTTTTTGTGTGTATACAAACGAGGAAAACTGTAATAGCCTGATAGTGGAAGCAGTGAAGGACTTAGTGTAGCGGTTTGCCCTGCTTAGGGGCACCTTGTAACGCCAGCATGAGGGCATTACAGTGAATTCACTGGAAAGAACATGGTCCGATTGGCTCATCATTCCTACCTCTTCTTTCTGGAGGGGCGTCCATCTGTCTTATCAGGAGAGTTATCCATACAGCCTTCACTCTTCAGGGAGACACAGCTGGGTCCAGGGGAGTCTGTTCTCTTCTGCAGGACTCTTCTAGAAAACAGGAAGCAAGATTTATGGATGTTATATTCTTCTGCACACAAATGTAAACACAAGGTGTTAAAAAAGGATTGCCTAGGTCTAGTTGCAATATAAAAAAATTGACATAAGGCAAACGGTATAAATTAGGAGTGATATTTAAAGGAACAAACCTATAGACTAGGACCAACAAATTACCAAAAATAAACAGCTACATGACCAAAAGCATAACATACATGGCATTAAAAGAACCATACACAAATTTTCCAAATCATAAAAAGACCATCATATGTCATCAGAGGTTAGGAAAACCTGCCAGGTGAAAATATTGGCTTCTCTGACAACAACGTTACAGCCAGTATGTTCTCCTTTTAAATATCCATTCCCAGTGCAAGAAACTTTTTTATTCTGCACCGTTCATCGAATTTTCTAAACTTAATTGGTAACAGTGGCAGTTCCTTAGAGGAGGCAACGGAGGCAACGTTATTACTGAATAATTACATGAAAATGTTGAAAAAAAACTGCGAAGTGCCTTTGCAAAGCCGGAGGCTGGCCCGACGTTACTCTCAGCATGTTGTGTCCATGGCTAGCCACTGAAGGGAGCGGAGGCAAAGAGGCCAAAACTCACTTTTTCCGCCTTTGAGAATAAAAAATAACCAATCACAATTCAGTTTCACTGTTGCGAGGTAATACAAGATTTGACTATTTTGACTCTAGCAAACACATTTTATTTTTGCAAATAGTTCATATTTTTCATGAATAAAACTTAGAATGCATGTTGGTTGTTGTGATTTCTTTACTAACACAAATGCTGTTATACTAAAGTAGGCCTACTGTATAAGATAAACACTTGTTTCAACTGGGGAGAAATGGTTGACTACAAATACTTGATATGCTGAGCTACTGTAATTAGCAAATGTTTTTATGCTGTACAGTAATATACAAACAAAGTCTAAAACGTATCACGGGGATATGTTTACACAAAGTTTGCTCCTGCTACCACTCGCGCTAATAGGGCCTATAAACAGGCGGGCAGGGCGAGCGCAATGCACTGTGGTAGTTGGAGGATTTCTGAGCCAGAGGGACCATAAAAACACCCTTTCTACCTTTCCTCAGGCTAGGATGAACCAATTTCGAAATGTTTGTAAATGTATAATACATTGAATTTTTTAATTCATAATTCCAGCGGTGAAGTAGCTTTTTAAGGAGTTAGATATCTGTAAAAATCAATGAGAACTTTAGTTTAACAATTGCTAATTTTCTTACATTTGAAAAGTTAATGCATTTGAAAATTATCACCTTTTTTTAATTAAAACGTGTGCCCCTCCACAAGCCCTCTTATAGTTGGGCTTGAATGTTAAAAATGCTAATTGACACAAAAACTCGAGGAGAGCATTAGGTTTTACAGATCTCCGTCTCACCTCATAGCCGTTCTCTGGTGGTCATGATCCTCAGACTGAGTGGTTTCGGAGGTAGGAGGTCCCCCCTCTTCTCTCTCCTCGTTCATAGTAGACTGGCGACCTGAACACAAGCCCAACAGCCATGAGAGTAGCGCAACTTTCTCTCTGTCCAAGCAGTTTCATTATCTACAGCCAGGAAAGACCGGCCATTAAAAAATGAAAGGAAAAGTAGTTCTATACTCATTACGATACTGATCGTAATGACTTGCAGGATAACACAGCATTACCTGTTTTGATGTGGATGTAAACTCTTTCTGAGTAGCCTCTACAACTCTTAATGTGCTATATATTGCTGAACATATTGGAGCAATCAGCAGGAGAATGGAACCTTTCTATACAAGAGAATATGTAGCATATCCATTCTGTGTGGAAACGTTTTGTGAAATCTGACTGTGATGCTACTTAAAGGGAAATAAGTGCAATGAGTTAAAAAGGAGAAAAAAGAAAATATTGTTGTGTTCGCAAGCAAGTCCAAACTGAGACAGTTTATGGTATTCTCCTCTTTAAAGGTGGTTGGTTACATTCTCATTTACTTCTTTATAGATGGAAAAGTCACATTTGTAGGCGTACACACACCTCAACTTACCAGTAACTATTTTGGTCAAACAACATACAGCTACATTTTGATAATTAAAAAAAGCCCAGCTAGATTTACATTGACAACTTTTTCATTTGTGTCCACTTTTAAGATGGACAAGAATTCTAAATAAATACAGTTCATGTCTGTTTCTGTTTTAAGCCTGCAGATACACAAAGCTTATTTTAATAGCATATTAAATAGATGAGAAACATATGAAAGTCAGAATGAAATAGGGTAGCGGGGGTATTCAACTCGAATAGAAAGTTTTATTTTCCTTTGTTTGTTCAAACCTTTATGTTTTGACACATAATTTCGTATCACATTAGCACTTTTTATTATCCTCTTCTCTGTGTCACTCGTCTGTACCTCTATCTCTCGCTATCTTTCTTTTTCCTTCTGCCTTCTTTTACTGCGTCACTTGCCTCTTCTCGCTGAGAAGTATCACGTGGGATGGCGGAAAATAACCCGGAAAAGAATAGTTAAATAGTTAAAAGCAGGCCAAATATTATTGTTTAACGCGATCCACAAGGGACACGTAAGCTTAAGTCACTCGATCCTATTCCCTCGTTCTTTTAGTGGTTTAAGAAAGATAGGGCCTATATCACATCGATATTTTAGTACTTTGGATAATTCTGAGCCTCTAAGTGCCAAGATAGCGATACTGTATGGAGAATAATAAACAGCCAAGTGTATACATTTAGATTCTCGAATATAGCACACCTACCTTAATTTTGTGCTTGAAGAAAATAATGCGCACGCCTCGATTTGAAAGTGAAAGTAAAATGAGCGAGAAAGAGAGTTTTTGTAGATATGTTGTTGTTGTTGTTGTTTTTGGTGGCAGAATGTTTTAACTGATAAGAGTACTGGAGGCGGAGACCATCCATATACTAATATTTACAGATTGAAGCTAAACATTTATTTCAAGACAGTATTATGCTTATGCCATAATGGTATAAATTATGCCATGTTATGCCATCATTTATGACGTAGTCCTTCATCGCTATATATCCTGACTAATTGTTTGCTTTTGCCCACCAGATATGATTATAATCAATAAATGGAAATATATTTGTATAGAAAAAAAGTAATGTTCCAAAGTCATCCAATCAGAATCCACCATGTGAGGCTGGTGGATTCTCCACACACACTCCCACACTAATGTTCACATAAATACTTTGAACTATTTTTCTATAAATGTTTGACGACAGCAGTTGGGAAGATTCTGCTTCGACTCAATACTACAACTAACAACTACTAACATTAAAATTTGTCAATAATCTCGAAAGTATACCACAGTTATTACAAATTTAATTAATCAAAATTTGTAAAGGATTATTTTTTAGACAGGTATTTTGAATGTCAATTGTAATGGTGCCAGTGCGTAAAGAAACCATATTGAGCATTTATATCATGACTAAATCCATGAGAATTGCCCTGGACCCCCCTGCAGAGCGACTCCCCTGATATCCACGATGATAAGATGATCTTCAATAACCAACTATAGAGACATATTAATTTTAAATACTATGTGAGGATACATAATATATACAGACAAAACACATTTAAGTTTCACTTTCTAGCCATCATGACTGATCTCCTTTGCATCCAGCGAAGCGCTTCCACTTGGCGAAGCTGGGTAATTTCGATGGCAGTTTTGCAAAGTAAAGATCACATCAGAGGTCCTACAACTCATCCAATATAGATCACATTCTAAAAGTATTACAACTCATCCAATACAGATCACACTCTAAAAGTGCTACAACTCATCCAATACAGATCACACTGTTAAAGTACAGCCCTGTGCATGCACTCATGGACCTCGAATATCTGTTCTGCCGCCCACACTGGCTTCCGAGAGACTTTTCTGCCATCGTATTCATAGCTGTTCATATTCATCCACAAGCCGACACAAACGTCACAATCAGGGAACTATCAGACAAACAGAGAACAGACAGAGGCAGACTGTTGACCAGCCAGCCGACACTTCGAGAACAACAGTCAAGTCAGCCGACCCAGTGTTTTGCTGTAAATGTATGTAGGCCTACTAGCATATCCATTACGGTAATAGTGTCTTTTGAAACAAGTTCTGGTTTCAAAATAAAAGCATTTGACGCGTCCATACCAAAAGAAAGTCAATAAAAGCAAATGTCAAAGGAAATGTAAAGACTTTGTGATGTGTACTTTCAAAGTAAAAGTAAGCTTAAATAAAATAAATGTAAGCTAAAGACAATCATTTTTTTATTGGAATTTTGAACAATGGCTTGTTTTCCAATCAATCATTTCTCTTCAGGGTAATACTGTATACAAGGCCTCATATTGCCACCCAGGAAGTTTCAAGTCATTCTGGTGTGTAGTTTCAAATTAGAAGCCCACCAAAAATTCACATGAGACATTAAATATGATTTGGGATTCAATTTAAAATGAAACACCCTGTTATCATACACTAATTCCAAATCCGAGTTACAGTACACAACCCGATAGTGTGACCCACGACATAGGTGTTTTCACGACGTGATGCCGACCAACAATTTACATATGAGACATTAAATATGATTTGGGATTACATTTCAAAGGAAACGTCATGTTATCATATAATTTAACTTCAGAGTAATATCCCACCTGTGAAGTTTTGGTGGGCTTTTAATTTGAAACTATACATCAGAATGTCTTTAAATTTACTGGGTCACACTATGGGGTCGTTTAATATTACCCTGAAGTGGAATTAGTCTAGTCTATGATAACAGGCCGTTTCATTTAAATGTAATCCGAAGTCATGTTTAATAAGTCTCATAGTTGTATTTTCGATGGGCTTTTAATTTGTAACTACACACAAGAATGACTTGAAACTTCCCTGGGTGGCAATATGAGGCGGCCTACGTGTGCCATTACCCTGAAGCGAAATTAGCGCGTGGAAAACATATTGTTCAGAATCCCGCTTTACCAGACGAGGCGAACAGTTTCTACATCGGCTTTGAGCTGAGCCCCACCAACCTACTAGAGAGAACCTTCTCAACAGATGACACTGCCAGCGGTCATTGCAGGGAAGGATGTGCGTGTGGTATTCAAAGACTGTCTCCTGCCAATGTATGCTCCCTCGTCAGAATCTATCGAATCGTGCTATCAAAAAAAATAAAAATAATTATACCATATGTGTTTGGTAGCATATTTCAACTTGAATTATTCAAGTTACAATATATGAGTCTAAGACTTAATTGTCAGTATTATATTGTTTATGTTGTAAATGCAAGTTGTACCATATATTCTGTTTGTGCATTTCTGAAAGTACCCCACCTACAGTTACCAAACGAGGCAGTTTCGGCACCCCCTCCTACGTAGGAAGGGGGAAGTTGAATATTAACTCACACTTCCCCACTCCCCTCCAATCAGAGCATGGCTACGATTTTATGGACCAGCGGATGAGCATCTCCGGCGGGGGGAACTCGGCGGCAGCAGCCCTGCAGCTAAGCTCCGGGAGTACAATTCCTTTCCCCGCCGGACTGCCGCCGAAGATTTGGCGGCAGTCCGGAGGAGGAGACATGGAGGAGAAAGGGATTGTACTCCCGGAGCTGTGCTGCCGAACTGCCGCCGAGCTACCCCTGCCGGACTGGCCGCAGTCGAAGCCATCCGTCCGCAGGCGGCAGTCCGGCAGCTCCGGCGGTGTACTCCGGGAGCTGAACGGCAGCCGAAGCTGCAGGTCCGGTGGGGGTAGGTCTCGGTGGCAGCAGTGTTGGGAACATTACTTTAAAAAAGTAATTAGTTATAGTTACTCAATACTTGTTCCAAAAAGTAACTGACTTAGTAACTGAATTACTCTATTATAAAAGTAAGAAGTTACCAGTGAAAGTAACTATTTGCGTTACTGTAAAAAAAAGAAATTTGCTATATGTCAAAGAATTTGGATTTTTCTAGGCAGTTTTTACTTGGCCTTAATGTGTTAAATGGTTGAACTGCCCATTCAAGGCCCTGATATGCTTCCAACTGAGGCCCCATCCACACTAACCCGGGTAAATCTACAAACGCATAAATATAAATGTGAAAACGCTGGGTTCGTGTTGTAGCGTGGACAGGGTAGACGGAGGCCTTCAGAAACGATGACTTTCGGTTGCCATGACACTGCCATGACCATGGCAGGTGAAATGCAAATGATGATCTCTCTGCACAATGTACTAATTAATCTCCAGAAACACCTCGACATATTGCCTCAAACATATTCGTTGCTCCAATGCCGGAGGCGAGCGCTATACTTGTTGTTCTTCAGTGATGGTAAAAATCCCAAAAGACGACAGTTCAAACCGTACTTGGAGTGGCGTTTCTGGACAAGACCGGGTCGAAAATGATAAACCAGCTGATCAACTGTAAATATCAGCTGATCGTGCACCTGTAATCTAAACATAGAGGCGTGGCAGAGTTACGTAACCATGACAACAACTGTTTATCAAAATAATTTCAGTGCGGAACGTGGATGCAAAACATTCCGAAAACGATATGAAAACGATAGTCTGGACGGAGATCATTTTCATTGCAGCTGTGCATTTTTACATTTACCCGGGTTAGTGTGGATGGGGCCTGAGTTTCAATTTGCTTGGTTGCAAAGGCTGTGGAACATCTGCCGAATACTACAGAAAATGCTAATTTTTCATCGGATTGCTCCGGACTCGTCATTTCTGCTGCTTCGTCAAATCTGTATTTGGAGCCAGGTTTATTCAATTAATTCATAGTAACGCACTGCATTTTTCGTACAGTAACGGTAATGGCGTTTTAACGACGGAAATAGTGATTACGGTAGTTAAGGTACCTGAAAAGATAACGGCGTTACCTAACGCCGTTCATTTAAACTGCGTTATTACCAACACTGGGCGCAGTCCGGCAGCTCCAGCGCAGGGAGCAAGGCGGCAAGTCCGGCAGCTCAGCTCCCGGAGTACAATCCCTTTCTCCTCCATGTCGCGGTTCATGGACTTCAGAGAGACAAGGCCAAAGTTCCTTTACCCCATTCCTCTCAACCAGTGGCGGCTGGTGGTTTTTAAAGTGAGGGAGGAAGGACTGCGCGCTTGGTTGCCATTGGCCTGCTTGCACTGTTGGTGTATGGTGGCATAAGAATGTGAGACTCAAGTTGTTTCAGGGTGTTTTGGTGAACTACAAAATAGCAGGGAGGGAGTTATGTGAACTAAATGGATACAAAGCCACCAGTGGCATCACTGTAATTTGAGAAGGAAAGGATGCAAAGCATATTAGTCAAATCAGGCCTACTATTGATTTGTAAAAGTAAATAAAAAAATCTGGGCCTATTATTGGGCCTATTTTTGCCCTCACTGACTGAAGTTATTTAGCTATGTTTATTTTCAGTTACAATTGCTTGTAATGCTACCAGTAAGTCATGCGTACCTAGCAAACCATGTAGCACTCACAACACTGACGTTGCCATTACTTCTGATGACCTTGATTTTGGGAAGTGGTCTACCTCTTTCTGAATGAATGGAATGGTTTTTGTAATAAGACGTTAACATCCAATGTTTCCATTGTGCATTTAGGATCTCGCTATCGCAGATTTCACTTGCTCTGCGTCTCTCAGACTGAGCACCGCGGCAATGCAGACCGGGTTTGTTATCGACAGCGTTGCCAGATTGGGCAGATTTCCCGCCCAGTGATAATTTTTCCAGCCTAACATGGTTAAAAGTAGCCCAATTGGGTGGGAAATCGGACCATCTGGCAACACTGCTCAACATCCAGGGATCCTGCTTATTGGTTCATAGCGCAGACGGATAGATTTTTGCGCGAATCAGACCCCTTAAGGTCCCACCCACTCAGAGGAGGATTTTCCTCCTCTCTCCCATTGAAACCCATGTTATCCACCGGCCGCCAGTACTTTCGAGAAAATGAATGGGAGTGGACGGCGGCGAAGGGAGGACGTTCCTCCCTGAAGTAATTGTCAATAGGCGATAGGGGGTGCTAATGTTCCTTTACCTAGGGAAACGAACATTATATATTCAAAGGCAATAAAGTAGTCATATTTAAGGGCATTAATTCATTACAATAGTCGGGGCAATCTACATTTTTTATTCTCAACAATTTTAGGGAGGATCTTCCTCCCTCTCCTCAATGGAGAAGCCTCCACTGCTCTCAACCATGGTAGAGATTTCCCCCACTATGAGTCTTAACTTGTTGTGGAAGTGCAAGAGACACTTTTTACACAGTCTTTATGATTCATAATATCATCCGAGGCGCAAGTAGCTTTTGGCCGTGATATTAGATATAATGTTATATAAATACCCATAAATATTATTATTATATGTTATAGATATAGAGATCCAGGACTCCGCAAACGGCAACAATCCCTTCTCCTCCATGCAGTGGTTTTGTGTGACAGCTCATTGGTCAATGGGCAGCAGCTCAATTGCATTAAAGCTACAGACACCTGAAACAGTGCATTCTGAAGAGACTGAAACAGAGGGTAATAGCGGTAGGCGTGATTTTTTTCCCTAAAAGCTATTTCCAGCAAACAGCTTCAAAAACTATCCGACCCAAATATATGCACACTTAATTCGACTAATGATCGAATAATCTAGGTGTCTTAATTCGATTATGAGTAACTCGATTCGATTCGATTATAGTTTGACTAAGGTGTATACATGCATCTTAATAATCCAATCATAGTTGGACTAACCCAATAATTACATTTTTTTGAGGGTCATGTAACTCACTGACTGTTGCGCTCTATATTTTAAGCTCCACCAATAGGAGGAGCTTTTGTTACTGTTACCTGCAGACAGAAGCGTGCAGGGTGATGGTTTCAAGTTGTGTTTAAACCAGAAGTCACCACTAGAGGTCAGTGGTTCCAGTTTCCTCTTGTCTTTCCATTCTATGATCAAATGTTAAACTGTTAGATCATTCATATCATATCCATCAACTTTAATACAAATGCTGTCCTAAGATAACCTTCTATTAATTTTTTTGATTCAATCTAATTACATATAGATAAAGAGATAGATGGGTGGATTGATGGATGGATAGACATATATATATATATATATATATATATATAGTAGATTAATAGATAGATAGACAGCTCCGGAAGAGCTGGCTGTTGCCTTGCATGGTCGACCCCGCCGTCGGTTTGTGATGAACGTGAGAATGAACCGTTTTAAGCCAGTTTGGATAGAAGCATAAACACGCTAAATAAAGTAAATGTAAACGCACAATGTTGGAAGACAATTTATAATAGAAGTGGATGGAGAATATTACATGAGATGTTGACCCATGTTGCCATGCAGGAGAGTCCAGTCAGTCAGACTCAGTCAGACGAGGCTGCTGCAATCCACCACACTCTGTTTAATTATTATTTTTATGAAATGTATTAGTTTCAGTCTAATATTGGGCCTAATACCAGGACTGATTATCTTACTAGTTTATCAATCTTTAGGAGCTGTTTTTTCCCCCTGTGTACTCTGCCTTTGTTCTCTTCCTCATGTAATGTTTCATCACAAACCTTCCTCGAACCTAACAGGGAATAAATGCCCCGGTTTAACCAGACCAGGTTGCTTAATTGGATGGTTTGAACATGTAAATACATTTTTATATCTGTCTCACATTGTGTATCAATGTTTAACAAAATTAAAGGTTGGAATGGTACAATTTGTATGGTGTGTTTAAACCAGAAGTCACCACTATAGGTGGTTCTATGACGTAATGTTAAACTGTTAGATCAATCATGTTGTATCGTTCATATTGTATCCATCAAATTTAATACACATGCTGTCCTAAGACAACCTTGTAGTATTTTTTAGGCAAGGCAAGGGTTGGGTCAAGTCTTGAATCCTCAGGGAGTTTATTCCAGTTATATTTGTTGCTAAATCCTGCTTTCCCATGTTTTGTTTTTACTCTGGGGATAATTAACAGATTGGTCTTAGAAGATCTAAGTGGTCTAGAAGGCTTATGTAATGGAAGCATATCAGTTATATACTTTGGCCCTAAACCATGTAGGGATTTATAGGTGAGCAGCATGATTTTAAAATTCTCTGACATTCAGATAAAAGGATAGATAGAGATAAAGGTAGGTAAATACTTTTAATAAATGATGGAAAAAGTTGGGTGACAATCCTTTATTTGAGACTAAAGAAACCGGAATCTGCAGATATCAGAAAGCTGGAGACAAGCTCAGACAACGACAGTGGGAGTGGAATGAATAAAAGGGGTTAATTGGAGGTCAAAGCCTGGCAGGTGATGAAACTCCTGTGGCTGAACTGATGCTTCTTGCACATTCAAATGGTAACCTGACAATATTAGCATAAACGTTTAGTACACTTCAATTGCAACTGATGTGGACACCACCAGGCTATCATGGACACTCTTATAGGCGAGTTTCCATATCGCTGAATGTATCCAGAGAAAACATGTCAAACATGGCGTTGAAACGGGCTGACCTTCCTGTCCACGTTAAAGTATATCCATGTGTCACGATTAAACTCGCGAAAATAGGAAGAAAATACGACTTGAGTTCACAATTCAAGGAGTGGTGCTTAGCAGTGGCGAAGCTAGACCTTTTTTGGGTGGGCTCAAGCCCACCTAAAACTTGCCTTAGCCCACCCTAACGTTTCGTCCTCAAATCTAATATTCTACCGTTTTTTTTTACACAAGCAATGAGAGGATGGATGCTGTACACAAATGAACAGGCTCAAATGGACTCAGAAATCGAGCGCAACCTTCCTGCAGGAATCTCTAACCTCTGATTGGTGGGTGGGCGTCTCCTGTTTGACAAAACCAAAAATGCAGCACGAGCACAAGAGGCAAGAGGCTTGCTAGTCTTTACCAGAAAATCCACCATTTCCAGCTGTGTTATAACATGACCTGGTGATAATAATACTAATAATTTTAAAACCTTGACATAATCTGTCAGATGTCTGTTAAATGACAGTTGACCACAAGACAATTCTATCTATGCCTCTTCTTGAATGGCTTCATGTTTTAGTCGGCAGAGCCTTGTAATGCTGCGCAGCATGATAAGCATGATAAGGTGCAAGGAGCAGAAAAAATTGACATGGGTGCTAATTTTCAGTTAAAAAAAAACGCTGGCATTAGTTTATCAGCTGAGGGCGTATTCATTGCCATAACAACGTGAGCTAATCAACAAGTACAACATGTTCTAATACTATGAGACTCAGGCAAACGCCCTCAGTTGTTTCTCTGTTTTGAGATTCACACAGACTTATCAGTCTTGTTTAAATGTTACAAATTGAGTTAATAAACTGAAGTTGGATATAGTTTAAGTTGTTGCAGATGTGATCTCCGGTAATTTTATTAATCTAAATAAAAAAATATTAGCAGGTTCTCAATAGCAGGCTATTTCAATTCAGGGAGGGAGTTATAGAGGGGGGAAGAAAGAAAAATAATTGAGAACCACTGGTCTAGAACATGTTGTACTTGTTGATTAGCTCACGTTGTTATGGCAATGAAAACGCCCTCAGCTGATAAAATAATGCCAGCTACTTATTTTTAAACTGGAAATTAGCACCCTTTTTTTGCATCAGAACAACAAGATTTTTTGGCATCAGAAGATTTATAAAAATGTATGGGTCCCTGAAGGTGAGACAACATAGTTTAGTGCTCCCGAAATCGTGGTCTGTTTCTAATAGTATTCGACTAGTACATGTTGTACTTGTTGATTTTTTTGCATCAGAAGTTTTATAAAAATGTATGTTGATACAATTCAGAAAATTGTATGGGTCCATGAAAGTGAGGCAACATCATTTAGTGCTCCCGAAATAGTGGCATGTTTCTCATATTATTAATCTAGTACATGTTGTACCAATATCTTTCAGTAACATATTCAGGAAAATATGGTTATTTTTGAGCGTAACTAACACAAAGGATATACCTCAAATTTGTTATTCGAGTTCACAACCATTGATTATTCCTTCATCCAAACAGTCTTTTTCATTGCATCACTTTAGTCGTTCAGAACTGCCTTATTTAGCTGACACTGCCAGCTATCGGCCTAGACATACAACAGCATAGTAACTAAGAAAATAAAGGTCGTGAAAAAAAAGAATCTTGGACAGGACTTTATATACTGCATATACCCATGTGGCTTCCTGGGGTTGAGCCCCCCCAAAAGTCAGAACCTACACTCGCCCCTGGTGCATAGTATTCTACCTGCGGTTGAAACAACTAAATTGAATATTTGACATAGAAATAAACAAAATCAGTATACGATTGCAAAATATAAAAAGTAAAGCGTTCTCCGTTACCTTTCTACCCCTGTTTCAGATAACTCCAGCATGAGCATTTGAACATTCTAGGAATAAGGGTGGGGGGGGGGGTTAAGACCCACAGCCACCTTGTGCACCTTACTGCAAAAGGTTAGTCAGTGAAGAAGAATTTGGCACAAAATTCAGACAAAACCAACACATCCCCGGAATTCTCATGAACTGCCGGCGATTCCCCGGGTAATGGAAATCCACTCTGGCTTTAACCTTCACTGAGCGTGGGAGCACCCCTCCACATTGCAAAAATCTGAAAAATCTGAAGCTTGTTTTGACATATCTGTATACTTCGCGATTCTCTCCCGATTGAAATGCGTTGGTTTAAGTGTCATTCTGTTTACCACAAAAAATTCTGGAAAACGCTCCTATTCAAAATGCATGGGTTTACACATCGTTCATTGTAGCACAAAAAGTCTGGGACATGATTCAATAAATTCACCTTCGTGAGCACGAAATCGCCTGATACCGGTTTGCCAGCATGTTGGGGCTAGAGTAGTATTTTGATCTAGTCATAGGCATTTGTGTCCAGAAGATTTGCTGTTACTCCTCAGTCAACGAGAAAATCTATGGGTCAGTCAGCATGAAGAACCTCTTTCACTGATGGTTTCAAGTCATCAGGCGTTTGTGTGACCTAGACATAATAATGATCTGAGCTGGAGCCAGCCATCGCCGCTTGACACACTGCAGCAGCCTGATATTCCTCCAGTTCAATATTTCTCACTCCCTGCTTTTCATTTTCTCTCTTGTATTCTGGTCTTAACTATGTGTTGGATATATTGAGTTTTGTTTCATTGTTTTGACAGGCAGGAACGTGCAAAGCGATAGAGATTATCACAGTTTTTACGCGTCTGAAACTCGTCTGGAAATGTTGCCGACTACCTTGATGGGGAAATGTACCCCCAGAGTTTGTGCATGAGGATTTTGTCTGTTGAGTTTGTTTTGTCTGGAAACGTTTTTGTGTATCCAGTTCTTGTGCATGAAGCTCGGTATAGCAACTTACTATATTTCCTGTTTATTTAAAATGCTTGAGGCCTGTACTTGTATCTCAAGACTCCAGCCAGTGTCAAAAAGATCTTTGAGAGCCAAGCCTGAGACTCTCAGTGCTTTTCCTCCGAAGTGTTGATGTGCAGTGTTTATTTATTTTTCCACAGCAAATTCACAGTTCTGGGCTTGCCTTCTCAGCCTCGTGTGATATTCATCAACAGTCTCTCCTGGGTTTTGCTTTGCCTGACGGAACATGAGGAATGTCTCACTCTACATTTTTCTGGCGTTAAAATAGTCTGTGAGCAGTTTTATTGCTGTATCGTAGTCATCTAATAGTTGTCCCTTTTTTTCGAATGTCTCAAATATATCTTGCAAAGACCAACAGTGTCTCATTAACTTAAGCGTGTGTGTGTGTGGTTTTGGGGGGGGGGGGCCTGCAGTCTTCGGTGAGGGTTTCAGTTCGCAATTCTATATACAAACACCTGATTCCGCTGTTTCAATCAAAACTATTGTTGTTAACAGTATTACCGATGCAGTATTTATCTTTATTTTTTGTGCCTGATGGAAGTATGTTTTCTTTCCCTATGAGAGTTTTAACTTTGTTAATGCATAATAATTAAAAAATCTGTATTTAAAAAAATGTATATATACATTGGTAGTTAAGGCGGGACAATATTGTCGTTAAGGCTGCCGCCTTAACCATACAGTTCTGGGGGAAACACTGAGTAGTGTTGGATGCTAAAAGTTGTGTTTGTTCAATAGAACGGTTAGGGTTAGGAGAATCCTCCAGCATGTAGGCCTACTACTGGCATGGCAAAAAAACACTGGTCTAGGCAAAAGAGGTTTCTGGAAATCTTTGTGTCCACCACTCAGAGCCGGCCCTGGGCATAGGCAGTATAGGCAAATGCTAGGGGCGCCGTCATCCGCGGGTGGCGCCGAAAACGGGGGGAGAAAAAAAGATATATATATATAAATATCTATGTATATATATCTATATATCTATATATATATATACTATTTTTTTTTTACCACTTACTACTATTATTTCGAAATATTATTTAAGCCCACAGCAACATACAGTCATAGCAAAGACCATTAAATAATGGAGAAGCCTGTTTTCTGGGTGCCTGCCTGGCTCGTTGCTCTGTACCTGCCCTCTTTGAGGTGGGCGGGGTCAAGAGGCCAGCTGCCTGAATCAGACCGGACCGTGACCCCGAGACGCAGAAAACGATTAATGACACTGTATCGGAATTATGTCCAAAAGACTGAAGCAATCTGGCTCCCAAGGAAGGAAAAGAAGGAAAGAAGAGGAGGAAAAACGTGAAAAAGATAGAGGCACAGTAATGTCAATGTGATAAAGTGCATGAAATTAATAGTTTAATGCATCGTAGTTACCGTTGTTGGAGCAGAGTGTTAACTTGCTAGCTTACTTCGGACGATAGCAACAATTGTTTAATAATCAATGAATAGCTGAGTCGACTTGTGTTAATGTTACTCCACCTTAAATTCATCAGGGACGTTTGGAAACTTAACGTTAGGCCCGTTCAGGTGTTATTTTACAGGTGTCTTTCCTGCTTGTATGTCAGTTAAAATCGTTTTAGTTGTCCATCCCCTTTGTAATAGGGTGGTTGTAAGCATTTGGTTTTATGTGTCACAGTTTATGTTTGTTAAAGTTGACATCAGTGTTAAAGTGCAGTTAAAGTGTATGAATGTTAATATTTCATACCTTAGCTTTCACATATCATTCATAGGCTATATATACATATATATTCAATTCAGTGCACTTTACTGGTTTTTGCACTGTGGTTAGATTGAATTGCATTGCATTGACAATAAAGTTGAATGAATCTCATCCCATTTTCATCATTAGTCTATATTAGTCTCATGTATAGCACACCAAGCATCTGTTTTTTTATTAAAATGTAACATGCAGTCGTCACATATACTTCTCTTCTCTCTTCAGATGCACTTTTAAAACATTTCAGCAACACCCCCAGTGACACAGCATCAGGTGCTGCTGTCCCGTCTACCTCTGCACAGCCCTGATACATTATTGTATTTTTTTTATACTTCAGTTGAGTGCTTGTTTAATCTCTGGTTAGAACCAAACTAGATAAACCATACTACATTTAATTGTATTTACAATAATTTGAATATGAACTCTATCGACTATTTTGCTTATGAATGCCTTTAGTAAACATCATGCATTTCTTTGCAGTATTTTATGCATACCTTATTGTATTTATGATTCATTGCTTGTTACTTGGTTTGTAATACGTTTCGTGTGTTTAATTTTCTATCTAAAATCAAAGAGTCTCAAAGACAAAGCTTTGTAGCTTCTCTGAGTTTGTGAACATTGGTAGTCGAATTTACTGTGCGATCCAAAGGGGTAGGGGGCGCCAGTAAAAGTCTTGCCTAGGGCCCCAAATTGGTCAGGGCCGGACACTTCCTGTAAGGTTACCAACGCTCCAGACTCCGCCCCTTCGCTCCGTCACATTATGTTGCTTTTAGGGGGGGGTTTGTTTGGGGAATTTAGAGTTGTTTTGATAGTTTACGTAGTAGGGTTAGGGCTAACAGTCTGATGGCCCATTCCACACACATCATTGAATGCTTCTACTATGCTACTACACGTGCCTCTGTGATGAGCTAGCTAGATGAGTAGCACTACACTTCAAGCTCATGTTTCATCATTTCTGAGCAGACCACTGAGACGGTTGGGCAGTACCTGTCTAGGCAGTGCTTTATTCCCAGGATTCTTCTCAGGGTGATACGATTGCTTGGTAGCTGAAGCTCGGCGATGGCGCTGACAGTGTCCTCATCTGAATAAATGCAGAGCTTGTCGAGGCATTGTTCGAGGTCAGGATTAATGCAGGGGACATTTAGGCAGAGCCAAACAGGGTGGTGGCTTGACATATTGGTTAACGGTGTGTAAGGTTGATCGCTGAAGGACCTGATGGAGCTCTTTGATGGAGCATTGACAAGCGTGTGAAGACTGTCAAAGGAGGCGGCAGAGCTGGCCGATACCTGGGAGGTATTCCATTATGGTGGCATTGGACGTGGGGTACCATGATGAAGGACATGTCGGGCAGGCTTTCGGTGGCGCCAGACCTGAGAAGAAGCCGGGAATGCCTGTGGGTATTTTAGGTGGTAGGGGGCCCTACCTTCCTGATTGCCGGTTGAAGACACAGTTGTGTCAAGGCTGGTTATTCTCCTCGTGAACCTGTGGGTGGTCGAACGTGACAGCGCAGTAAGTGGGCACAACTTCGGTGAGGTAGCCCTCTATTCTTGAATCGTCCGAATTCCTTGTCTGCAGTATACATTCTACGAGATCGACAACTTCTAGACCTTCTTCTCTAAACTCGTTAATTATCATGGAGGCTGCAGCTAATACAATGGCCATTATTTTCTCCATTTGTTTGTTTAATTTGATGACAGTTTAAAACAAACGTTGAGAACGTTGTCTAAAAATCGTTAAAATTGTATTGCTTAAAGTCAACGCGCTCGCTGCGAATGTTCGCAGATTCTGAACAAACCTCTGATGTCCTCCCAAATTGAGGATGTCGTGGGTCTAGTTTTAGGACTGTTTAATGTCTTACCCAGGGCTGTTAAAGACACCCCCTGGGTTGACACAGTTCCCAGTACATGTGTTAGAGTTAGCGGGTGACAGGCAGGCAGGTAGGACCCAATAGCAGACAGTTCAGGTAAAGGACAATTTATTAGCTCCAAAAAGGCAAGGAACACCGAGAACACATAGGACACAACTCACCACAATGATACGACGAGGAACAAAGGAAAGACAAGGGTTTAAATACAAAACACAGGGCCCGCAACGAGAAACAGCTGAAACACATTAGGGGAGGGAGAAGAAATCCCACAGGAGGGAAACTTGACAGGACATGGGGAGAAACAAGACAGAGATAAAGTAAAACAGGAAACACAGGGAAACACACCAAAACAAAACAAGGAAACAGACATACCATGACAACACGACGTTGACACTGGAACAACTGCGCCAAATAAAACAACAATCTTACAGTTTGACTCCTCAGTATCGTGTCGTGGAGATCGGTGCTATTGAGCCCACTGTAAATGAGTGGAGCTCCCCAGTTGTCTTTGTGGAGAAAGGAAGCGGGTACTTGCTGTTTTGACTACAGAAATGTCAATGCTATGACAGGCACCGATGCATGCCGTGGGTCTTTTCACTCCCCTCACTCCCTTCTTCCTAGAACGCTAAGCCCAAAACACTTAAAATGAAAAAAGTGTTTTTGATATTTTTCAGAAATACTTTTGGATATTTTTCAGAAATTCTATTTAATATAGTATTTATATTTAGGAAATAACAATATATTATCTGCTGTGGCATCCCGCCCCTGAAGCCTCGGCCTGAACGGGCCCGCGGAACCGTGAAGGACGGGGTGTACCACCCCCACCCACCAGCCGGCGACGGAGAGCACCGGGTCCTTCCCCCCAATCAGCGGGATGGGGGACACCTGGCGGCGGGGAGGAGAAAGGCCCGGAGCCACTACAAGAGAGGCAGAGACAAGCATGGACGGGAGAGGCAGAGAGACGCATGGACTGCAGAGGCTTGAGGCTCACGGAGACCCAAGCGCACCCTTATCCTCTTTGCTATTGAAATAAACGCCGAAAGTCGGCTTAAACCATCCGTTGCCACGTGTTTCACTTACTCCCGGCGCATTCCTCATTCCCGGATACCACATATGGTGGAGAATGCAGGCATCTTGAGCGTTCCCACTACTACTACCCCACCATGCAGAACCCGGACGGAGCCGCGGCGCTGGCTGCCCAGCAACACCAGCGGGAGACCACCGAGAGCCTCGCCCTGCTCCGCGAAGCCGTTCTGCGGCTGACTCAGCACGCCGTCCGTGCTGCGCCGACCGCCGCCCCGACCAGCCGCCTCACGAAGCTGGGACCGGAAGACGACGTGGAGGCTTACCTCGAGGTCTTCGAGCGGACCGCACAGAGGGAAGGCTGGCCAGAGGAGCAGTGGGCGCACATTGTGGCGCCGTTCCTCACCGGACCCGCCCAGCAGGCGAGCCAGGACCTGCCGGCGGACGTCGCCCGCCAGTACCCGGCGCTCAAACAGGCCATACTGGCCTACTACGGCCACAACCTCGCGGCGCGCGCGCAACGCGCGCAGGATTGGCGGTTTGACGCGCAGGGAGCTGTGCGCACCCAGATCGCCCAGCACAGCCGGCTGGTGAAGCGGTGGCTGACAGCGGGAGAGGGCCCCGGCCCGATCGACCGGGTGATCATTGACCACACCCTGCGGCGACTCCCGCCGGACGCCCGCCGCGTGCTGGCCCACCATCACCCTGCCACCGTGGACGACCTGGTCCTCCAGCTGGAGAACTGGCAGGTGGCCCAGCTCCTGAACGCCGGGTCCGCCCCAGCCCCACGGCGCCGTGACCGGCCAAGCCCCGAGGGGACCCCCCAGCGGCAACCCGGCTCCCGGCGTCACCCCCCTGAGCGGAGTACCGGAGAACCGGGAGGTGCGGCGCTGCTTCGGGTGCGGCCAGTACGGCCACATCGCTCGCTACTGCCCGAGGGGACGTGATGTGTCGATGCCGTCGGCGTACGCGGACCCGGGGGCGGACCCCACGTGCATGTTGGCGACCTGCTGGACGCGGGGAACCTCTGGGAGTCCGACCATCCCGGCGCGGGTAATGAACCAGGACACGCAGGCCCTCTTGGACACCGGCAGTGCGGTTACCCTCCTTCGCCCCGACCTGGCGGGCGGGAAGGCCGGGGATCCGATGGAGGTGGCCTGCGTCCACGGGGACACCCGGACATACCCCACATGCCACGTGGTAGTCCGCACCACCCATGGGGTATTCACGATCCGGGCGGGGATTGTCCCCCACCTTCCGGTCTCCGTGTTAATCGGAAGGGACTGCCCGATTTTCCACCGGCTGTGGGACCCGACGCGGGAGCTACGGAGCTGGAGAGGCCCTCCCCGCAGAGGGGCGCGGGGGGTTCGGCAGGCCTACGGGGCCACCCGGCGCCCATCGTCCCCGGGGGAGCTGACGGCGGAGGACGAGGGATCGGAGGGGAACGGACCTTCCCCACCGGGGACCCCGGCGCGCACGGCGAGAGGACCCGTCCGGAGCGAGACACCGGAACCTACCCCCGACACCCCGGAGACCCTCACAGCCTCCGAGCAACCAGACCCACCGGAAGACCCGGAGAGCTCCCCCCTTACTGAGTTCTCGGACTTCTTACCAGAGGGGGGGGGAGGCTCGTCCCGACCCGGCCAGTTCGCCACCGCACAGCTCCAGGATGAGGCCCTCAAGCACGCCTGGAGCCACGTCCTGGTTCATGACGGGCAGGCCCGAGACTCGGTGAGTCACACACCACACCCGCACTTCAGCACCAGGGGGGGTCTGTTATATCGGGTAGCCTCCGGGGAGGGGGGAGTGAGGGAACAGTTGGTGGTGCCCCGTTCCTACGTCAGTAAAGTGCTTTTTATGGCCCACACCCACCTCCTGGGGGCCCACCTGGGCATGGACAAGACCCGGGAGCGGGTCCTAGCCAGGTTCTATTGGCCGGGGGTTAAGCGGGATGTTGAGCGCCACTGCCAGGGATGCCCCGAGTGCCAGCGGGTAGCCCCCCGGGCCATCGCTAGACACCCCCTCATTCCCATGCCCATCATCGAGACCCCCTTCGAGCGTTTGGCCTTAGACATCGTGGGCCCCCTTCCCAAGACCAGCCGGGGCCACCGCTATATCCTGGTGCTAGTGGACTACGCCACCCGGTACCCCGAGGCCCTTCCCCTGCGCGCCGCCACCACCAAGGCGGTCGCCCGTGAACTTATGCTCCTCTTCAGCCGGGTGGGGATAGCAAAGGAGGTGCTCACCGATCAGGGGTCGTGCTTCATGTCACGGGTGATGAAGGAGGTCCTCAGGCTCCTGCAGGTGAAGCAGCTCCGGACCTCGGTGTACCACCCCCAGACGGACGGCCTGGTCGAGCGGTTCAACAAGACCCTTAAGCAGATGCTTAAGAAGACCATGCAGGCCGACGGGAAGAATTGGGACCAACTACTACCCCACGTACTGTTCGCGGTACGGGAGGTCCCCCAGGCGTCCACCGGATTCTCCCCCTTCGAGCTGCTGTACGGGCGGAGGCCCCGCGGGATCCTGGACATCGCCAAGGAGGCCTGGGAGAGCCAGCCGTCCCCCCACCGCACCACCGTGGACCACGTGGAGCAGGTGCGTGACCGCATGGCCCGGGTGTGGCCCATTGTCCGGAGGCACCTCCAGCAAGCGCAGCAGGCCCAGGCGAGGGTCTATAATCGAGGAGCCCAGCTGAGGACCTTTCAGCCAGGGGAACGGGTCCTGGTCCTGGTCCCCACGGCGGAGTGCCGGTTCCTGGCAAAGTGGCAGGGACCCTACGAGGTGGTGGAACGCGTGGGCGAGGTGAACTACCGGGTCCGCCAGCCAGGGAGGCGGAAGCCGACGAATCTATATCACATCAATCTCCTGAAGCAGTGGAGGGGGGGGGAGCCGACACCCGCCGACCCCGCTCCCTTGTCCCTGGCGGCCCGGCAGGAGATCCCGGAGGTGCCGGTGGGGGAGGACCTCAGCCCGGCCCAGAGACACGACCTGGACGAGATCGTCCTCCAGCACCGGGACGTGTTCTCCGACCTGCCGGGGAGGACTGCCGCCACCCACCACGACATCCGGACGGCACCAGGCATAAGGGTAAGGGTTCCGCCCTACAGGATCCCAGAGGCCCGGAGGGAGGCCATACGGGCCGAGGTGCGCCGAATGCTGCAGCTCGGCGTGATAGAGGAGTCACGCAGCGCCTGGTGCAGCCCGGTGGTCCTGGTGCCCAAGCCGGATGGAACCTTCAGGTTCTGTAATGACTTCAGGCGGCTGAACGAGGCATCGGAGTTCGACACCTACCCCATGCCCCGGGTCGACGAACTTATCGAGCGCCTGGGCCCGGCACGGTACCTGTCGACCCTGGACCTGACCAAGGGGTACTGGCAGGTGCCGTTGACCCGGGCGGCCCGGGAAAAGACGGCGTTCTCCACCCCGGGGGGACTGTACCAGTACACCGTCCTCCCCTTCGGGGTACACGGTGCCCCAGCCACATTCCAGCGGATGATGGACCAGCTCCTGAGGCCCCACCAGGATTACGCGGCGGCATACATCGATGACATCATCATCTACAGCCCCAGCTGGGATATCCACGTCCGCCAGCTAAGGGCCGTGCTGGGAGAGCTGCGGAGGGCGGGCCTCACCGCTAACCCGGCCAAATGTCGCCTCGGGAGAGAGGAGACGACGTACCTGGGGTACCGGGTCGGGAGAGGGACAGTGCGGCCGCAGGAAGGCAAGGTAGCCGCCATACGGGCCTGGCCGCAACCCAGGACCAAGAAGCAGGTGAAGGCGTTCTTGGGGCTGGTGGGCTACTACCAGCGCTTCATTACCGGGTACGCCACGCTGGCCAGCCCCATGAACGACCTAACCCGTAAGGCCTTACCAGACCGGGTTACCTGGTCAGAGGCGGCGGACCGGGCGTTCAAGACGCTCCGGGAGGCTCTGTGCTCAGAACCGGTACTAATCACACCTGACTTTAACCTCCCTGTGATTGTTCACACAGACGCCTCGGAGGTGGGACTTGGGGGGGTCTTGTCCCAGGTCCGGGCCGGAGAGGAGCACCCGATAACCTACGTCAGCCGGAAGCTCCTCCCCAACGAGCGCAATTACTCCACCGTGGAGAAGGAGGCCCTGGCCATTAAATGGTGCCTGGAAAAGTTGCGATACTACCTCCTGGGGAGGGAGTTCACCTTGGTCACCGACCACGCCCCCCTGAAGTGGATGGCGGGGGCCAAGAACACCAACGCCCGGGTGACACGGTGGTTCCTGGCTCTCCAGGATTTCCGGTTCCGGGTGGACCACCGACCGGGCCGGGAGCATGCCAACGCCGACGCCCTGTCACGTCGGGATGCCTGTCTGGGCGGGTTCCCCGGAGACCAGGGGCTTGAGCAAACGGGGGGGGAGTGTGGCATCCCGCCCCTGAAGCCTCGGCCTGAACGGGCCCGCGGAACCGTGAAGGACGGGGTGTACCACCCCCACCCACCAGCCGGCGACGGAGAGCACCGGGTCCTTCCCCCCAATCAGCGGGATGGGGGACACCTGGCGGCGGGGAGGAGAAAGGCCCGGAGCCACTACAAGAGAGGCAGAGACAAGCATGGACGGGAGAGGCAGAGAGACGCATGGACTGCAGAGGCTTGAGGCTCACGGAGACCCAAGCGCACCCTTATCCTCTTTGCTATTGAAATAAACGCCAAAAGTCGGCTTAAACCATCCGTTGCCACGTGTTTCACTTACTCCCGGCGCATTCCTCATTCCCGGATACCACACTGCATATTGTACCTTTTTTGTTTACTGGCCACAATACTGGAGATTTCTGAAACAGTGGCAGAAAGGTAACCTAGTACACTTTACTTTTTAGATTTTGAAGTCAGTTATTTTGTTTATCTCTCTGTCTAATATTCAATTGAGTTGTTTCAACCGCAGGTAGAATACTATGCACCAATCCTTGTATCGTGAACTCAAGTCGTTATTCCTATTATTTTAGTTTGATCATGACACATGGATGTATTTTAATGGACAGGAAGTTCAGCCGGTCAACGCCCTGTTTGGCCTTTTTTTCTCTGGATACATCCAGTGATATGGAAACGTTCCTATTATGCAGGGTGTCCATGGTATGCTGGTTGTGTCAACATTAGTTGCAGTTCAAGTGTCCTAAACGTTTATGAGGATATTGTCAGGCTGCTCTTTGAACGTGTCAGAAGCATCAGTTCAGCCGCAGGAGTTTCATCACCTTTCAGGGTTTCACCTCCAATAAACCCATTTAATTAATCCCACTTCCACTGTCGTCTGCGCTTGGCTCCAGCTTTCTGATGTCTGCAGATTCTTATGTCTCAACACAGGAGTGACAGCCAAACTTTTTATTTAGTATTTACCAACTTTTATTTCTATCTTTCCATCTATCTTTCTATATCTACATGTATGTATGTATATATATTTATATATTTACATATATATTTATCTATATATATATAATTTGATTAAATCAAATAAAGTTATTAGAAGGTTGTCTTAGGAAAGCATTGGTATTAAAGTTCATGGATACAATATGAATGATACAACTTGAATGATCTAACAGTTCAACATTTCATCATACAACGGAAAGAAAAGAGGAAACTGGAAACACTGACTTCAAGTTGTGACTTCTTGTTTAAACACTACACACACATTTTCCCATGCCAACCTTTTATTAGATTAAACATTGATACACAATATGAGACAGATATATAAATGTTTTCGATATATAAATGTCTTGTTAAACCAGGGCCTTTATTCCCTGAAAGGGTCGAGGAAGGTGCATGATGCATCATTACATGGTGGAGGAACAAAGGCAGAGTACACAGGCGGGAAAAAACAGCTAAACAATGATAAACTAGTAAGATAATCAGTCCTGATATTAGACCCAATATTAGACTGAAACAAATACATTTCATTAAAAAAGTATAATCAAAAAGGGTGTTCAGTGTGGATGACTGAAGCAGCCTCACCTGGCACAACGAACTTCTACAATAAATTGTCTTTCCACATTTTTCCATACATTTACCGCATTTAGAAGATGCTTTCATCCAATGTGGCCTTCAGTGGTTCAATCACACATTCATCATCACGCACTGACGAGGGGGTCAACAACGCAAGGCGACCACTAGCTCGTCGGGAGGTGTTAGGGTTGGGGCTCATGAGACCTGCACAATGCACTTGTCACAATGTCTTCAGGAAAATTCTTTCTTACTGTCAACGTATATTGGTATTTAAAAAGAGGATAGGCCTATATATTGGTTAAGAGAAACAGCAATGGGGACACTGGTTATATAGTGAGAATCGTTACCATGTAAGCAACTCAGTCGTCAGACATTCTGAATACCTTTATTACGTAGTTATTACACTACTGTGTAATAGGATGATTCTACTGATTATACTGAAAAGGGAATTATTTCCCAATCCACCTCACATTGTCTTCAACCACCCTGCCAGAGTTCCCTAACCTAAATATAATAATCTAGGACTAGGAACCCAGTGGAAATAATCACTCTGGGATGATGTGTACTCGCTGTCCCAGGCAGCAGGGCTCAAGACTAACATTTATACTAACTTTTTAATTTGTTGGCACCAAATGTCACGTACCATCCATCTGTGTGATATATTTTAAAAGAATTACTCACTTCAAATAAAATGTCAAATGTTTTTATCGCATAGGTGGTCTTTTTTTCTACCGCCAGCGCTAAGGCTCCTCCTCCTATATCAAAAAGTTCTACCTATAATAACAGGCTGCTAAGGTAAAGCATGCATGAAAACAATCTGTGACACTCATTAGATACATTATATTTGAACACAAGCTTTTGATAGAACTTAAAAACACCATAAACATAAAATATTAATACAATAATCAACAAGCAACCATGTTTATTGAAAATGTTGTCCTGCACATTTAATCTGGATTATTTGGTCATTATATCCTCATTTATATCGATGTGAAGGGACAGGTAGGGAAGGCTTTTATAGCTTTATATAGTGTCTAGAACTTTACAGACAGCATTTAAACTAAATACAGTGTTCTGCAGTGTAACTAGTAATGCAGTGCACTGAAAACGTTGATCATGAGATCTAAATGATCATGGAGGGGATTAGCAGATTACCAGTCACGGCTTTTTGGGAATCAGGTATTCAAGTTATAATTTCATGTTACCTGTTTTTCGTGAGTTTAATATGGTTTTCTCTCACCCCAGGATCTCCAACCACTTACCTACCTGCCTACCTTCTTCTGGTTCATCTGCCCGTCTACCTGCCTGTAACGCTGCCGGCGTTCCCGTCTACCTGCCTGTAACACTGCCGGCGTTCCCGCCTACCTGCCTGTAACGCTGCCGGCGTTCCTGTCTACCTGCCTGTAACGCTGCCGGCGTTCCCGCCTACCTGCCTGTAATTCTGCCAGTGTTCTCGTCTACCTGCCTGTAACACTGCCGGCCTTCCTGTCTACCTGCCTGTAACCAGTGTTGTGCCTGAACGCGTTCATATTTTCGGCGAACGTGAACTGAACGTACTGTATTACTGCCTGGTGAACGTTGCTGTGAACTCGTTCATTCTGGTGTCTGTGAACGGAACGCTCACTCGGTTTAACTTCGTTCAATAGGGGGGTTATTTGTTAATCAACAAACAGATGCGCGCGCAGAATGAGAACATTTGTTTGACCGGTTGCCATGGTTATCTCTGTGTGGTTAATTTGCAGTTGCGGTGTTGTCAGCTTACTGTTACATTAAACTGTAATCAGAAAATGGGGTTATATGCTATAGACCAATAGTACCTGTGGTATAAAGGCTGGGACGAATTTCAAATTATAAATATGTACACTTTATGTTGAAAGTATAGACCGTCCCTATTCCCATTGAAACGAATGACGCAGTGATTATTCTTTGAATACGAGAGCTGTTGAATTGTGACAAAGGAATTAAACTGTAATCAGACAACGCGGTTATATGCTATAGAGTAGACCCTATTATCTGTGGTATAAAGGCTGAGACGAATTTCGAATTATAATTATGTACAATCCATAACGTTAGCTCTCTGGCTCATAGCTCAGCGGACTAGAATACCTCCTAGAATCATTGCTGTTTACGTTTGGTTGTAGTCATTTCGCTCGGTTCTCCGACTCAACAGTAGGGCTCGAACCGAGCGAAAAGAAAACAACCAAATATTAACACCCCCCTTTTCCGTTTCCGGCCAACGAACAATGAATCTCCCAACAGAAATCAATGGGGTTTACAAAATGCGCTAAATGTGCAATAAAACACGATAGAAACTGTATTTCGCTACGATGCTTGATTCAACCACTCTATTTCATCCTAGACAAACCACAAAGTGGGCTCAATGTTCAAAATACCGGAAAAAAATAATATCTCACAGCAACATATTGGAAGAAAGAACTATTAACTAGTTAATTCTTTGGAACTGTGAACTTAGAAATGTTGAATTATGAACGTTCAACTGAACTAGTTCATTTTAAAATTTGTGAACTGAACTTTGAACTTTGAACTAGTTCACGTAGAAAGTGAACTTTCCCTACACTGCCTGTAATGCTGCCGGCGTTTCTGCCTTTCCATCTCCCTCAGCTCAGCTTTCCTACCGTCCTCATTCCCCATTTCCCCTACAATAAACCCCTGGCTAATCCTCTTCCTCCCATGGTCTGCTTCTGTGTTTCTGGTCCCCCCGCGTTTTGGAAAGAACAGCTGAACCGCACATCTAACCCTCTGTTAGCTGTGGCTTGTCGATAGCCAATATAATCTAAAAAAGAAAGACAAAGTCCTACAGAATAGCTGTAACGCTGCCTGCCTTCCTGTCTACCTCCCTGTAACGGTAATAGCTTTTATCCAAAGTTAGCAGTTAGGGTTAAGTGCTCAGGGAGACTTTAACACAGCTAGGAGAATCTGTGTGTGTTACTACAGCTTACATAGGGTCGCTGAGGAACCAGTGCACAATAAATCAAACCCAGCGTAGAGGTCCTGGTTGAATGTGGACTCGAAGGTGTGGATGTGTGTCAGTGTGTCTTTAGACCCAACAACACCTGGGGACACTCTGTAGAAGGACAGAGTGCCAGCAAGCCGGTTCAGATACACTCCTACTTTCTTAGAGCCAGCGGGCAGGAGACGTTTGTCTGTTTTTCTACCGTTGTAACAGGCACAGTAACGATCACCATGACATTCAAGACTCCAGGACTTGTTGTTGGATCCAAGCCTGTTGTCATAGCCCTCTCGGCTCCTGGTGATTCTTCCTCTGTGGGTCACAACTATCGAAACACCTCCTTTGCAAACTACCTCCCAGTAACTGCGGCCAGTCAGAACCTCTCTACACAACACCTGTCTCAAGGTATCAGATCTCTTTGGGTGATCAGGATACTCTTCAACAAGCGTCGCCTCTCTGTCCCCAGAAAGAGAAAGTCGGCTGTTGGCCGTGTTTGGGTCCAGTGTGAGATCAAAGGCATCTGACAAGAGAACAAGACACTATTAGGGGGCTGAAATTTCAGCCATTTCATGGAGTCAGATTTTTTAAGAAAATAATTATTCAGTTATTCAAATAATGGGAATAACATTATTATTAATATGACCTAAACCACTAATAATAATTATAATAGTATTATTAATAATAATAATAATAATACAAATAATACAAATAACCAAATGCTAATAATTGTGCACTACTACAACTACCAATAATAATTATAATATACTCAAAATAATTAATTAGATCACTTAAAAATGGATTGATGATTAATGTTTATTTTTATTAAATTTACTTGAGTAGTAGGCTATTAATATTATTGTTAATATTATTAATAACATTCAAATTAGATTCAGCAACAGGTTTGATTCACTGTTTGGTTGATTGATTGTGGAAACATCAACAGATACAACAGATACAACAGTTCTTTATCAACAGTTCAATGAAGATCCATGATTTCAATCATGGATCTTGAATAATCAAACTAATGTGACTCTTACACTTCTGTAGGGCTGGTTTCAGTACTCCCTCTTCACAGTTCATCTTTCTGGGGGGTAAACAGATGGAGAGCAGCAAACTGAAACATTGACACTATGACCTGTGCCCTATACCACGAAGCTCGCTGAACATACCCAGGCTTTCTTGGGAAAACCTGGCTCGACAGAGCCGCAGCTCGCAATCAGAGTTAAATGGTACCACGAAGCTCACTTTAGATTCATTTAGTTGAACCAGGTTTTCCGCCTTAGGTTCAGTGCGCGTTCACGTGAAAGGGGCGTTTTTTGCGTCATTTTTCTCGCCTTTACGATAGATCAAGCAGTCTATATGCGTATACGTGAAAAGATTCAGCATATTGTCTGTAAAATAACTATGCCAAATGCAGAATTGTTCGCCATTAATCCAAATAGAATGATGATGATTTAAAAATGCATAAGCAACGTCCATCCTACCTTATTCTATCATTTAGGGAATTCACTTTAAATACACCCTATTTAAGAAATATATCGCATGTTTTCGACCACTGAGAGGAAGCGTTTGTAGCGTAGTGGATTAGTATAAGACCCGAACGCCAGTGACCGGGGTTCAAATTCGCCGGTCTATCATCGTGCATTTTACCCCCATAGATGTGGTGCCAGCACGGCCTTGAAAATATGGGTTCAAGTTCGAAATCAGCACAAAAATATAATTCCATATGCTTTAGCGAATAAGAATTTCATATGCATGAGAATTAGGACTTTTTAAGCCTCACATAAATTCGCGTCACTTGGGAGTCGAACCCCCCGCGCAGAAATTCAAGACTGACGCGCTACCTCCACTCTAGCACTCTTGACCCCTCCACTGCCTCCCCCTGTGATATCTTCATGGTACAACTAACCCAGGCTTGGAGCTCAACATACCTCGCTAACCCTCTAACCTCTGATGAGAATCTGTATTTCTCATGAAGAACCCCAATTTCGTTGTTTGTACAATGACAATAAAGTCTGAAATCTGAATATCGTCAGACAATGCCAAGGGATCGGTTCTGTCCCGTAAAACCCTCTGTCTCCGGAGAGACGCCTGTACAAGAAGTACGCCGGGTCCACCCACAAATGGTGACGCCATTATCAGAGTAGGGGCTAGGAAGCTGCGCACGCCGATTTAAGTAGCCGATCTCCGGCTAGTCTAAGCCGAATAACTGCTCCCGACCAGGTTTGGTTGCGAGCATAAGTCACCATGGTGATACAGCGACGCTAAAAGAGATCGACTTTCGTGGTACAACTAACCCAGGCTTGGAGCTCAACATACCTCGCTAACCCTCTAAGCGAGCTTCGTGGTACAGGGCCCAGATGTATTCATTGGTTTGCAAGCAAAATGTACACAATATTATAATAATTATTATTAACAGCATAATAGGGAGAACATGGGTGTCCATTCTAATCCTAGGAGGAGAAATTGGCACTGAGCTGTCCTCTCCATACCTGAGAATGTGAAGTTTCCAGGATTGATCCTCCCGGCCAGCAGAGAGCAGCTTGAATCCTGATTCTCCTGGAAAATTGTAGCTCAGGTCTAGCGCTTTCAGGTGGGAGGGGTTAGAGCTCAGAGCCCTGGCCAGAGAATCACAGCCTCCCTGTGTGACCAAGCAGCCAGACAACCTACACACACACAAACAGACAGTCATGAATCTGTTTCATGAATAATGATTTACTATTTCATAATCACCTGTTCGAGTAAAACTGACCCGAGAGTTTCCAGTGTACACTGTGTGCTCCTCAGTCCAGCAGAGAGCAGCTTCACTCCTGAATCCTTCAGATCATTGGTACTCAGGTCCAGCTCTCTCAGACTGGAGGAGTTGGATCTGAGAACTGAGGCTAGAGCTCTGCAGCATTTCTCTGACAGATTACAGCCAGTCAGCCTAAAATCAACATGAAGGTATTATCAACCCTTAATGGCTATTTTGGCCATTTGGCCATAATTCATGTTCCACGTAAAAAAAGATTAACCATATCAACGCAATGTATTATTTTATTCAGCACAACCTCATCTATATTGCCGGACCAATTCATCCGTCCCTTTGAGATACCGATTCAATGCACAGGGCATTTTTTTAAGCAAATATTGAAAAAAAGATAAATAGATTTGACTTCAAAATTAAAATT
Source organism: Gadus chalcogrammus (assembly GCF_026213295.1). NCBI lineage: Eukaryota > Metazoa > Chordata > Actinopteri > Gadiformes > Gadidae > Gadus > Gadus chalcogrammus. Next base: position 4,698,531 of record NC_079430.1, on the reverse strand, counting down.
ATATCATTCGGAACAAACGGTTTGGAATCAATTAAATCTATGTCTAAGGAAAAAACATTATGACATAAAAGTTTGTTTAAGAATGGAATGGATTTGGGACTGTAGTCTTATGGAAGGACGGGTTGGACTTGCCGATCGATTGTGTTTGGATTGGTTGTCCAAAATCCTGTGCTATGTAACAACACAATCTATCGCCACTAGCAAATGTTTGTAGAACCCGAAGCATCTAAACGTCTGCGACACCGCCATATTGGAGAGCCCTGTAGCCTGTAAAGAAATACAAGTAAACGGGGGAGCTGTGCTTGTTTATTTTCTTACTCCCAAACACATGAACCTTGAATAAAACGACTCATTGAATTGGGTTGACAGATGTAAACGTTATAGTGCTTTATATCCAGAATGACCGGCGACACCTTTATTGTTTACGGGCCAGTCTCTGCCTCTCCAATATAGCGGCAACGTTGATGTACGGCAAGGCCAATGCAGAGTCTATGTATATATGTCTACGTATATCCATAACGTTACTTTTTTACAATTATTTTTAGTCATAGACATGACAAAGTTATACCGACGGATGGAAAGACAGGGATGGGTTAACCACCTACACCAACACGCCAGGCCCAAATGATGCAACCCTCTCTTCCACCTGAGCCACTGCTGTTATACGATAGAAAATTCACAATCATGGCCCCATTCTGCTCTTTTTAAAGAAAAGGTTACATCAAGGATGCTTCTCATCTAAATAAGCATCTTATAGTATTAGTTATTATATTGAACATATTAAATGCTACTGATTTCATCAAACTAGCATGTTTAACCGCACATTAAATATAACTGACCTTAGACTTTCCAGTCTACAGTGTGGACTCCCCAGTCCATCAGAGAGCAGCTTCACTCCTGAATCCTGCAGATCATTGTTACTCAGGTCCAGCTCTATCAGACTGGAGGAGCTGGAGCTGAGAACTGAGGCCAGAGCTTCACAGCATCTCTCGGACAGATGACAGCCTTTCAGTCTTGTGAATATAAATACATATTTCATATTTAAAAGGATGACAGACTCTGAAAAATCCAGCGACTATTAACTTTTTTTTAGGACACAACTCAGATCCTTCCGTCATAAACACTGCAAAAACTTTCTCCGTCCTGACCTCTCCTCTCTGCCAATCACATGTTTCCCTGTTCATCAAACAACAGAGAATCAAAATAAAATTCTCAAAGAAGCCTATAACGAATACATTTTATGTGTTGAGTTGTTGCTATACAAACTATGTAGCAACAACTAAACGTTGTAGTATTATTGCAGGATTATTTAGGCTTGTAAATATTGATATATTTTTTTACTTTGACTATATTTTAGATTGCTACTGTTTTATACCTATGTCAAATCTTCAGATATAATATGTTGTACACAACAAGTACAATAAAACTGACCTGAGAGTTTCCAGTCTACAGTGTGGACTCCCCAGTCCAGCAGAGAGCAGCTTCACTCCTGAATCCTGCAGATCATTGGAACTCAGGTCCAGTTCTCTCAGACTGCAAGAGCTGGAGCTGAGAGCTGTAGCCAGAGCTTCACAGCATCTTTCGGACATATGACAGCCATTCAGCCTGAACAATAGATAAGAACATGTTAGATCCCTCAATCTTTTATATGAAATAAATGCTTGTTCTGTAACCTGAATATTGATTTGAATGTCCAGTAAACAGTGCTACATTGGTAAGGGATAATCCAAGACAAGGTGTGCTGTCATCAAAAAAGAATGAACTACAGGGTTATAAATTAGTGGATTATCTTGCTAATATCACAGGCATTTTCAAATCTCTAAAATAAATGATAGTTAATATGATAGATGATAGTTAATATATGTATGTGGTCAGTGCACCTACAGAGATGTTTTGGAGGCTTTGACCACTGGCAGCAGCCTGAGAAGACCTTCCTCTGAAGCAGAGTAGTTATTCAGGTCAAACACGTCCACTTCTGATGACAGTAGGATGAAGGCCAGAGCTGACCACTGAGAAGGGGAGAGAGATTTTCTGGAGAGACTTCCTGATGTCAGGTACTGCTGGATCTCCTCCACTAGAGAACGGTCCCCCAGCTCATTTAGACAGTAGAACAGATTAATGCATCTCTCTGGAGAAAGATCTCCACTTATCTTCTCCTTGATGTAACTGACAATTCCCTGATTGGTCTCTGGGATGCTTCCTGTCGGTCCAAGCAGGCCTTGTACGAGAATCTGATTGGTCTCCAGAGAGAGGCCCAGGAGGAAGCGGAGGAACAAGTCCAAGTGTCCGTTCTCACTCAGTAAGGCCTGGTCCACAGCACTCTGGCAGAGGAGCAGGAGATCATTTGCCTCAGAGGCTGGTGGTTTTTCTGAGAGCAGATTGACACCACTTTGGAAGGACAGAAAGACATGAAGGGCAGCCAGAAACTCCTGGATGCTCAGATGGACAAAGGAGAACACCTTGTCATGGTTCAGCTCATAATCCTCTTTAAAGATCTGGGTGAACACTCCTGAGTACACTGAGGCTGCTTTGACAGCAATGTCACACTCGGCCAGGTCTGCCTCGTAGAAGATCAGGTTGCCTTTCTTCAGCTGGGAAAAAGCCAGTTTTCCCAGAATAACAATGATCTCTCTAGTACTCTCTAAATGCAGATCTTTTCTCCAATGATACTTCCTGTCCCCTTTTATGGATTGCACCCTCAGGAGATGGATATACATCTGAGTCAGGGTATTGGGTATCCTTTCTCCTCTCCTGGATGATCTGAAGAAGTCCTCCACAACTGTAGCAGTGACCCAACAGAAGAGTGGGATGTGACACATGATGTGGAGGCTTCGTGATTTCTTGACGTGGGAGATGATTGTGCTGGCCAGCTTCTTCTCTCTGAATCTCTTCCTGAAGTACTCCTCCTTCTGTGGGTCGGTGAACCCTCTCACCTCTGTCACCATGTCAACACACTCAGCAGGGATCTGATTGGCTGCAGCAGGGCGTGTGGTTATCCAGATACGAGCAGAGGGAAGCAGGTCTCCCCTGATGAGGTTGGTCAGCAGCCTGTCCACCGAGGTGGACTCTGTGACATCAGTCAAGATCTTGTTGTTCTTGAAGTCCAGAGGAAGTCGACACTCATCCAGAGCATGAAAGATGAAGACAACTTGGTGCTGGTCGTATCTGCAGATTCCTGCTTCTTTGGTCTTAAAGAAGTGATGAAGAAGTTCCACCAAGCTTAACTTTTTATTTTTCAATAAATTCAGCTTTCTGAATGGTAAGGGAAATGTGAAGTGTATGTCTTGGTTGGATATGCCTTCAGCCCAGTCCAGAGTGAACTTTTGTGCCAAGATGGTTTTACCAATGCCTGCAACTCCAATTGTCAATATTGTTCTGATTGTTTTTTTTTGTCCAGGTAGGAGTTTAAAGAGGTCTTCACATTTGATTGTTATTTCCGCCTTTGCTTGTTTCCTGTACATTTCTTCAATCAGTCTGATCTCATGCTCCTGATTGACCCCTCCACTGCCTCCCCCTGTGATATAGATCTCTGTGTAGATATCATTCAGAGGTGTATGCTTTCCTGCTTGAACTAATCCCTCAAACACACGCTGGGTCTTTTCCCTTAAACTAGTCTTGAAACTAGCCACAGCAGGACTTTCAGGTTCTTCAGGAAGAACGCTCTGGAAAAGAACAAACATTGATGAGAACATCACTCTGAACTAACCGAGGACATCAGATCCATCTGTCCTACGGCCAGAACAGACATCTTGCCTGATTACGACCTCACTACAGTGTCACAGGATTTCTATAGATTCGGCACACGTGTTCCAACCAGAATCAACAATGTAACTGCTGATAAGGTTACCAAACTGTTTGGTATGTTTATGTATATTATGGATTTCAGTTGAATTAGTTGCATCAGATTAACGTGTGAATAAGTATTCATGCCGATAGCCAGCTCCCTGTAACTATTCTATATTTTTTAGCTGTAAACCAAGTGTAGAGGTTAACCGTAGTTCTGCATTTATTTCTAAATGTTTCGATTACCATTTAATTGGATTGACATCTGAGTGACTTTCCTTACATGACTAAACGTGGTGTTCAGTTGAAATATCCATTTAATCCCCATAGCAATTTAATATTTTTAGGCTGTTAAAGTCAGAAATTGATTATCACATTATCCCCATTACACTGAAATACACAAGTTACATAGTCATGCATCAAGGGTCGTGGTTGGTCTATTGGTCAGCGCAATTCCAGGACTAATTGTGAATTGCGCCCACTTCATTTCATGGGCCCAGAAATGAAGTGGTTTGTTTATTTACAGCTCAGTAAAAGGTATTGTTGTACATTTAAACACCTTGGAGGTCTGCTCTGTTTGATGATGCTGCTCAGACTGACCACTGGTAACCTTTGACCTCTTCTGGTGTTGTCTGTTAAGAAAAAAACACACAGAGAATCACACATACATGTCCGTATGTGCACATACATACTTCAGATGAGATGAAGAGGCAAAAAAAACAACTAGACCCACTGTACGTTATATTATATCTTGAGTACTTTCCTTACATTATCCCAATTGTTTGCAACAATGTCCAAGCCAGAGAAATCCCTACTTTTATCGTGGTAACGGCCCGCTACATTTGGCAGTATGCCCATGCCTTCATATGCCGTTTACCCCCTTACTTCCGGGGAAACACGCAAAAACAGTAACATACTAGAGACTTCATTTATTAATATGATATTTCAATATCAGTCTAGCTTATAATTATGTGTTACTTTGACAAATGGCTCATGCCCGTCTCAAAGATAATGCAGTGTTTTCCACACATACATTTCCCATGCATTAACTATTTCTTAAGGATATTTTCATGACTCAGTATTCGGGATGTGGAAAAAAACTAAAGAAATACCAAATACTCAGAGACATCTCTGGTTCAATTGCGCTTCAGTTAGGCTGTTGTTTAGGGAAGGGTCTTGACCAAGGAATGGCTCTATAGAGAGGAGTGCTGCTGCCCGAGCGTCTCCCGAGCAGGTAAACACAGCTAGACACACGGGACAGATACCATTGATCGCGTGGTTATTACCCCGCCTAACATCGCTGTGATTCAGATTGTGAATCTCTATTGAAAGTCCAATATTGTAGTATTGTAAAACGTTCAACCCCCCACCGTCAGCTTCCACCACAAGTAGAATCAAATTCTTTGGGAAAAACTAATGTACAGTAGAGTACGATAACGTCATGAGGCTACAAAAACTATCAAAATGTTCGAACGATTATTTGTAGTATGAGTTAGCATAACATTATCTACAGCTGTTTGGGTAGTCCACTCACGTAAGTTGGCCATTTAAGGAACTTCCTTCACATGAAATTACATAGTGTGACTAAACGTGACTAAAGGTAATGTAGATACAACCTGAATGCATTAACTCCATCGTGACCATGACTGCCAGACACACAGAATCACAAAAACACACAGCCTCGCCCGCATGTGCACACAAACACTTTTTCAAGACTATTGAACATCAGTATCAGTAGGATCTGATCATAGTCAACTGGTATCTTTTCATTATCTGTTTGAAACTCTCCTGCTGGACACTTCTGGATGAACAAGAACCGGGATAAATGGATGTTTGATAGAAGCTGTATCTTTATAATATCTGGTAAAGCCTTACCTCTTCTCAATAGACTGATTTCCATCTTTAAAGTTAAGAGGTTTAGCCATAGACGAGTCACTCTTCATGGAGACACAGCTTGGTCCAGGGGAGTCTGCTCCCCTGGAGCAGAGAGAGAGGTCAGAGAGAGAGAGGTCATGTTTCCCGAAGCTCCGCTAGGCATTGGAAAAAACTACTTAATTCATCGTTCAGATCTACTTTATCTACTTTATCTTATTTTATTTACCTAACAGTATATAGTTTGTTTCCGTCGTCCTCAATCGCTCGATTCAACAATACATTTTGGCACTTTTTACTCCCGGATCAGACCGAAGAAAAAGCCTTTGACTTTCCTATCACCAACATGCCTCTGTATTCGGATATCTCAGGCACGGAGACTGGGAAATGCACAGACTGCGCCGAACTGAAACAGTCATTGGCTTTAATTGAAACTAGACTAGCAGCAGTAGAAAAATGCAAAGGACTATCACAGGATACAGTGCCGATGGGTGAGTTTGCTGAGCTCACTCAGATACAGCAAGATGATCAAAGCTACACTGTATCCTTCCCGAAGCTGGACAAGAGAGAGACAGTTCCAGCTGCGTCTCACTGGCTCAGAGTCGGCGCTAAGCCAAAGCAACATACCAAAGTGAATCAACAAGTCCACTCAACACCAAATGCTAAGCTACCCAAAGCTAAAGTTACATGTATCAGCCGGATTAGCCCGTCACTCAAATCAACCCTGCCACTGAAGAACCGGTTCCTGCCACTTCAAGAGTCCACGAACGCGCCTGCCACCGATGCACCCCTGAGCCCCGAGATGCGTCCGGACGGACAGTGCGGACAGAGACGGAACAACCAGTCGCCACGGAGGCGGGCTGCGCATGTGTCTGCCACCGTCCAACAAGGGCCCATCTCAGAGAAAGCAGATGAACCAGACACTTCTGATTATAGGAGACTCAACTATCAAGGATATAACCGGTAAGAAGATCAAAACATGCATCTTCCCATATGGAATGGTTAGTCATATCAACCATAAACTAGACAAAGTCATATTGGAGAACCCCAAAATCTCACAGATTATTGTGCATGCAGGATTTAATGATGTTCAAAGAGAACAGTCAGAACTTCTGAAGAGGGATTACACTGATCTATTGGATACACTGGACAAAATTACACATCAAGTCTTCCATCAGTGGACCCATACCAACAGTTGACAGGGGAATAAACAGATTCAGTCGTCTACTTGCACTGAATACATGGCTTTCCAGAGTCTGCAATGAAAGAGGAAGGGACTTTATTGACAATTTCAACTTATTCTGGGGGCGCAAATATCTTTTCAGAGCAGATGGCCTACACCCAAACAGGTTAGGCTCAAAACTGTTGAGGGACAATCTTCTCTTCTCGCTTTACGCACAGGCCACAATCTTGCCATGGTCTGACGCACAGGCCACAATCAGAGCACAGGTTGAGAAGAAGCGAGACTACAGCCTCCCCCACACAACTACTCTGCCACTATCTGACACACAGATAGCAGACAGCCCACAGACCTTGAAGAGAGACAACAGCCCGCCCGACGCCATCAACACTGTGCCCTCCCCCATCGCTGATGCTGGCTTGGCGAGGAACGGCCACCCCCCTCCTCTGCATTCCCCCATCGATGATGACCTCCAGCCTCATCTCTCCCATAGCCACAACAACAACTCCAGCTGGGATAGAGTCTCCGATGTCTCCCTTTGCGATTTTCCAGCCGAATTTAAGAAACTGGAATATGCTGGCATCAAACTTGCATCTGTGTCAATGATAGCATCGCCACGTCATGGCCGCAGGACGCTAACACCCAGGAGGATGGCGCCCCACCCCCACCACCGTACTGATAGTAGTCCTGAGTATTACTGAGACAAAAAAGGGTTCAGCCGTAGACACAGTATAAAGGAAGTTTCTCATAATCTGCTGAACCCAAGGTTGCCTACGTCAAAGCAGGGCAACTTTCGCATTCATGCTGTAACCACTAAGAGAGTAAACAAAGGGAAACTTAGACACACTGCTAACCTCACAAATCTCATATCTATTGCCTCCAAACCAAAAACAACCTTAAAGCCTATCAACAGCACCATCAGGATGGCTCTACTTAATGTGAGGTCTCTTAATAACAAATCATTTTTAGTTAATGATCTTATTAACACTTCTAAACTGGATTTTATGTTTTTAACTGAAACATGGCTGGAACAAAATAACAGTGCAACCGTTCTGATAGAGACAGCTCCTCCCGACTATAACTTTTTTGATGCATGTAGATCTGGAAAAAGAGGTGGAGGGGTTGCTGCTATATTTAAAAATGTATTTCAGGGGAAACAGATGTTATTTGGTGATTTTCCATCATTCGAATACCTTAGTGCTGTATTGAAATGCTCCCCCAGAGTTCTCCTATTAATTATTTACAGGCCACCCACATATTCTGCAAATTTTTTCGATGACTTCACAGAATTATTGTCTAGCATCTCCACAGAATTTGACTGTCTAGTTATAACTGGTGACTTCAATTTTCATACTGATGATTTGAATGACAAGTGTGCCAAAAAACTTTTTACCATTTTGGACACATTTGAACTGTCTCAACATGTGAAAGAGGCTACTCATTGTAAGGGGCACACTCTAGACCTGGTTATCACAAAGGGCCTCAATGTTTCTGATCTCTCTGTGACTGATCCTTCCTTGTCTGACCACTTTTGTGTTTTCTTTAACATATCTTTTATTCCCGACATACAGACAAAATCAAACACTGTCAAAAAACGGTATATCAATGAAGATTCTAATGTACTTTTTAAAAAGGCCATCTCCTTGCTACCACCTCTAAACCCATGTTCTGCTGATGATCTTGTAGAAAACTTTAATTTGAAAATTTTGAAAGTCATAGATATCATTGCACCTTATAAGGTTAAAACGATTTCTGGAAAGCAAAAGGCACCCTGGAGAAAAGCTGCTTCTGTAACAGCACAGAAAAAAGAATGCAGGAAGGTTGAACGCATCTGGCGTAAAACAAAACTTCATATTCACCATGATATCTATAAAGAGAGCCTCCGTGCCTACAATTTAGACTTAAAAAATGCTAGAGAAACATTTTTCTCCAATATCGTTAAAACCAACACTAATAATGCAAAAACCCTATTTGCAACTGTTGACAGACTGACCAACCCCCCAACAGAAATTCCACCTGATCTCCATTCCACGCAGAAATGCAATGAGTTTGCAGCTTTTTATATTGATAAAATTGAAGGTATCAGACGCGCCATCAATATCTCCACGTCAAACAAAAATGTTGGACTACCACCCTGTTCAGGCAAAAATTACGTGGCAAGGATGGCATGCTTTGATGTTATAGACTCTCAAAATCTTGTGGAAACTGTGACACAACTAAAGCCATCCACCTGTTGCCTTGATACTATACCTACCAACCTCTTTAAGAATGTTTTCGACTGCCTAGCAGTAGACATATTGCAGATAGTTAACAACTCTCTCCAGTCAGGCAAGTTCCCAAAAGCTTTGAAAACTGCAGTTATTAAACCCCTTTTAAAAAAGCGGAGCCTAGATGCCTCTATTATTAACAACTACAGACCAATATCAAATCTACCCTTCATAAGTAAAATCATTGAGAAAGTTGTCCTCCAGCAACTAAATCACTTCCTGGCATCAACTGGTTGCTATGACACCTTCCAATCAGGATTTCGACCCCTGCACAGCACTGAGACCGCCCTTATTAAAGTTGTAAACGACATCCGTCTTAACACAGACTCTGGCAAAACCTCAATACTAATGCTACTTGACCTCAGTGCTGCATTCGACACTGTAGACCATACATTACTTCTGGAAAGGTTAGAAAACTGGGTGGGGCTTTCAGGCACTGTCTTAAATTGGTTCAGGTCCTACCTACAAAATAGGAACTACTTTGTTTCCATTGGCGACTTTGTATCAGAATCAACCAACGTGACATGTGGAGTACCACAAGGTTCGATCTTAGGACCCTCTTTATTCAACATCTACATGCTCCCACTAGGGCAAATCATGCAAAATAACAATATTGACCATCATTGCTATGCTGATGACACGCAAATCTATGTATCGCTATCACCAAATGACTATCGGCCCATAGATCTGCTGTGCCAGTGCATTGAGCAAGTGAAGGAATGGATGTGCCGAAATTTCCTTCAACTAAATGAGGACAAAACAGAGATAATTGTATTTGGTTCTAAAACGGAAAGGCTTAAAGTAACCCAACACCTTCACTCTCTGTCCCTGAAAACCTCAATCAAAGCCAGAAATCTAGGGGTTATCATGGATTCAGATTTACATTTTGACAGTCACATCAAATCAGTTACAAAATCGGCATATTATCACCTTAAAAATGTAGCAAGACTTAGAGGGCTCATGTCCACCGAAGACTTACAAAAACTTGTACATGCCTTTATCACTAGTAAGCTTGATTACTGCAATGGTCTCCTCACAGGTCTCCCAAAACAAACTCTGAGGAAGCTTCAGCTTGTTCAGAATGCTGCTGCTAGAGTTCTAACAAAGACCAAAAAATTTGATCATATTACACCAATTCTGAAATCGTTACATTGGCTTCCTGTAGGTCAGAGAATTGATTTTAAAATCATGTTGCTAACCTATAAATCCCTACATGGTTTAGGCCCAAAATATTTAACTGATATGCTTCCACTACATCAGCCTTCTAGACCACTAAGATCCTCTGAGACCAATCTGTTAATTATCCCCAGAGTAAACACAAAACATGGGAAAGCAGGATTTAGTTACTATGCAACAAATAGCTGGAATAAACTCCCAGAGGATTTAAGACTTGCCCCAACTCTGAGCACCTTTAAAACAAGACTGAAGACTTTTATGTTTGCTATAGCCTTCTGCTAAAATCTTAAATACATTGCACTTTCTAAAAAGCTTTTTAACTTTGCCTCTATTTTTTATTTTAATACTAAAATGCCTTTTTAATTTACCCATTTCTTTGCATATGTTTTTCTTTTACTTATCTATTATTATTTTATTTTATTGTATGACTGTTTATATGTGAAGCACTTTGAGTCTGCCTTGTGTATGAAAAGTGCTATATAAATAAAGTTGCCTTGCCTTGCCTTGCCTAATTGGCAAGTTAAGCAATTTAATTTATATACGGTACCTTTTAGTTACGTGACTAAACGTGACTAAAGGTAACATAGATAAAACTTAAAGGCATTAACTCCATCGTGAACACTACTGGTGTTGTCCGTGGAGAAATCACACACATACTGAACACACACAAACACACACACACACACACACACGCACACACACACACACACACACACACACACACACACACACACACACACACACACACACACACACACACACACACACACACACACACACACACACGTGCACACACACAGACTATTGAACATCAGTATCAGTGGGATCATATAATAACCAACTGGTATCTTTTCATTATCTGTTTGAAACTCAGATTCAGATCCAGAAAACTTTATTGATCCCAAGAAGGGCGATTCATTTGCAGCTTACCCAGTCCTGGGTTCAGGGCTGTCTGCTCTCTCCTGCTGGACACTTCTTGAAGAACAAGAACCAGGATTTATGGATGTTTGATAGAAACTGTATATTTATAATATCTGGTAAAGCCTTACCTCTTCTCAATACACCGATTTCCATCTTTAAAGTGAAGAGGTGGATCCATAGACCAGTCACTCTTCATGGAGACACAGCTTGGTCCAGGGGAGTCTGCTCTCTCCTGCTGGACTCTTCTAGAAAAACAAGAAGCAGGATTTATGGATGTTTGTTTTTCTCTTTGTTAAAGTTATTTGAAGAATGATTGTTTTGACCATGGATACAAGCGTTGGGCTAACCCACATAACATTATCTATAGCTGTTTGGGTAATCGGCTCATCTAATGGCAAGTTAGCAAGTTAAGCCATTTAATTTATATACCTTGACGGTTATATACCTCCACGGACAACACTACTGGTGTTGTCCGTGGAGAAATCACACACATACTGTACACACACACACACGCACGCACACACACACACACACACACACACACACACACACACACACACACACACACACACACACACACACACACACACACACACACACACACACACACACACACACACACACACACACACGTGCACACACACAGACTAATGAACATCAGTATCAGTGGGATCATATAATAACCAACTGGTATCTTTTCATTATCTGTTTGAAACTCAGATTCAGATTCAGAAAACTTTATTGATCCCAAGAAGGGCAATTCATTTGCAGCTTACCCAGTCCTGGGTTCAGGGCTGTCTGCTCTCTCCTGCTGGACACTTCTTGAAGAACAAGAACCAGGATTTATGGATGTTTGATAGAAACTGTATATTTATAATATCTGGTAAAGCCTTACCTCTTCTCAATACACCGATTTCCATCTTTAAAGTGAAGAGGTGGATCCATAGACCAGTCACTCTTCATGGAGACACAGCTTGGTCCAGGGGAGTCTGCTCTCTCCTGCTGGACTCTTCTAGAAAAACAAGAAGCAGGATTTATGGATGTTTGTTTTTCTCTTTGTTAAAGTTATTTGAAGAATGATTGTTTTGACCATGGATACAAGCGTTGGGCTAACCCACATAACATTATCTATAGCTGTTTGGGTAATCGGCTCATCTAATGGCAAGTTAGCAAGTTAAGCCATTTAATTTATATACCTTGACGGTTATATACCTCCACGGACAACACTACTGGTGTTGTCCGTGGAGAAATCACACACATACTGTACACACACACACACGCACGCACACACACACACACACACACACACACACACACACACACACACACACACACACACACACACACACACACACACACACACACACACACACACACACACACACACACACACACGTGCACACACACAGACTAATGAACATCAGTATCAGTGGGATCATATAATAACCAACTGGTATCTTTTCATTATCTGTTTGAAACTCAGATTCAGATTCAGAAAACATTATTGATCCCAAGAAGGGCAATTCATTTGCAGCTTACCCAGTCCTGGGTTCAGGGCTGTCTGCTCTCTCCTGCTGGACACTTCTTGAAGAACAAGAACCAGGATTTATGGATGTTTGATAGAAACTGTATATTTATAATATCTGGTAAAGCCTTACCTCTTCTCAATACACCGATTTCCATCTTTAAAGTGAAGAGGTGGATCCATAGACCAGTCACTCTTCATGGAGACACAGCTTGGTCCAGGGGAGTCTGCTCTCTCCTGCTGGACTCTTCTAGAAAAACAAGAAGCAGGATTTATGGATGTTTGTTTTTCTCTTTGTTAAAGTTATTTGAAGAATGATTGTTTTGACCATGGATACGAGCGCTGGGCTAACCCACATAACATTATCTATAGCTGTTTGGGTAATCGGCTCATCTAATGGCAAGTTAGCAAGTTAAGCAATTTAATTTATATACCTTGACGGTTATATACCTCCACGGACAACACTACTGGTGTTGTCCGTGGAGAAATCACACACATACTGTACACACACACACACACACGCACACACACACACACACACACACACACACACACACACACACACACACACACACACACACACACACACACACACACACACACACACACACACACACACACACACACTCACCTGTATGTGCACACACACACACAGACTATTGAACATCAGTATCAGTGGGATCTGATAATAACCAACTATGTATCTTTTCATTGTCTGTTTGAAACCAAGATTCCGATTCAGTCTACTTTATTGATCCCAAGAAGGGTAATTCATATGCAGCTTACCCAGTCCTAACACACAACTTAAAATACTTGTAAAACTCACAGACAAGTCAAGATAGTTGTCAGAGGCTACACATCAACATACATAGGTCAGTACAAGGAGACAAAGAGACTAACACCTGTTATGGTTCATATAAATAACCAAGTTTAAAGGGTTGTAAGAGTTGTTTTAAATTACTTCTGTCTGTGTTTACAGTTTTTCTCAATCGTTTAAACAAGTTTTCTGAAACTACAGCTCAATTTCTCAAAGCTCTAACACTCACCTGAGAAGAGTTAATCATTTTGTCAAAACTACACAAATTCATCTCAAAACTGTTTTTTTTCCACCAAACAGTAAACACAGCTATCAAATGAATATCTCTTAGAGAGCATCAATTAAACAATGGTGTGATCAATTCAAAACACTGCCATCAAAATGCTATGTTTTTGCCTTTATGAGGCAATGTTACATATTCCAATGTATACAATTGTTTAGAAATAGCTTTCTTTTTTAAAGTTGCAATCAGCTGGTACATATAGTATAAAAACTGTTGCCATATTGTAATACAATACTGTGAATATATCTAGAAATATTGCATTGACACAATCGTATCAGAATAGGATACAATGCATATTTGTCTATCCAATAAGCTCCAATGGGCTAAACTCACAATCCCAGCTTCCCAGAGTCATATTGTACACCTATAGTTGATGCTGCAACATTGTTGTGACAATACACCCATGTTACCTATTTTGGTAAATTACAGTACAGTACTGTATTTGCACTGATAAGTAAAATGAAAAACACTAGTTAGAAAATGTTTAGACTGTCTTTCGGGGCAAATAAATATATTTTTACTGTAATGCAGTCAAATGTTCAGCTTTACTGACTGCATAAAAAGCTTTTCGTCGGCTACCAAAAAATAAAAATAAGAATATAAATGAGGTGAAGCAGATCTACATGTAAATCTGTATGTATCCCACCTCCAATCCTGATCAGGCCAAAAGACCATAACTACAACACAGTAGAGCTCACGAGTCCTCTTTAATGCTCTGACACATGATTGATGTGTTTAGCCAGTTGAGTTTGAACAGGTGAGAAGTGAGTTAGACTTATTGGCAATAAGTTGTTGCCTTTTGAAGGCCAGTGTGATCCAGGTGAACCAAGTGTGCTAAATGATGAGGTTTGTTCTTAGAGTTTAGCAAAAATGTGAAAAGAGTGGAATTGTGCTTAGAGTTTAGCAGTCTGGAGTCTTGTAGTTGATACATGACCTTCAAGTTTTCAGAATTGTGTGCATGGTTCCATTTTTTGTGTGTATACAATCGAGAAAAACTAATAGCCTGATAGTGGAAGCAGTGAAGGACTTAGTGTAGCGGTTTGCCCTGCTTAGGGGCACCTTGTAACGCCAGCATGAGGGCATTACAGTGAATTCACTGGAAAGAACATGGTCCGATTGGCTCATCATTCCTACCTCTTCCTTCTAGAGGGGCTTCCATCTGTATTATCAGGAGGATTATCCATACAGCCTTCACTCTTCAGGGAGACACAGCTGGGTCCAGGGGAGTCTTTTCTCTTCCGCAGGACTCTTCTAGAAAAACAAGAAGCAGGATTTATGGATGTTATGCGCTTCTGCACACAAATGTAAACAAGTGTTAAAAAAAGATTGCCTAGGTCTAGTTGCTATATAAAAAAATGTACATAAGGCAAACGTTATAAATTAGGAGTGATATTTAAAGGAACAAACCTATAGACTAGGACCAACAAATTACCAAAAATAAACAGCTACATGACCAAAAGCATAACATACATGGCATTAAAAGAACCATACACAAATTTTCCAAATCATAAAAAGACCATCATATGTCATCAGAGGTTAGGAAAACCTGCCAGGTGAAAATACTGGCTTCTCTGACAACAACGTTACTGCCAGTATGTTCTCCTTTTAAATATCCATTCCCAGTGCAAGAAACTTTTTTATTCTGCACCGTTGTCTAAACTTAATTGGTAACAGTGGCGCTTCCTTAGAGGAGGCAACGGAGGCAACGCCTCCATGTGATTTCCCCCCAAATCTTTTTTTTATTTTTTTATGTTGTGCCAGGGCTAGCCACTGAAGGGAGGCAAAGAGGCCAAAACTCACTTTTTAGTTATTATCCTCTCTAACGGCGCCTCCAAACGACACGTCACGCGAGTATGTTGGGTTGTTGCATTGTCCTGCATACTACGGTGACGGTTTCGGGGCGCCCTGGCAATTGCTCCCAAGCCCCCTCCCTTCTCCGTTTGTTTCGTATATTCTAATTGACTAATTAAGGGCGCCACCAGAGGGCGCCCCAATGCATTTGCCCGCCTATGCCGAGCGCCGGCCCTGGGTATATGGCTGCCCTCGGCTTGCCAAGCTCAGGCTGGAGACCGGCCGTGAGAGCTCTGGGTCTGGGGAGGGGGGGGCAAGCAGAGATAACTCTCTCAGTGGTTGGAGTTGGACTGCAGTGCCCATTCTAAACTATCTTTGTCAATTGTAAACACAATGCTGTTAACATTTCCCATAATGTTTTCATGTGAAGATATAACATGTATTCAGTAGGGCTAGTAGGGCTCTAAAAATAATGAATCACAATTAATCGCGTGATTTATAGTTAATCGCGTGATAGTTAATCGCAAATTAATAACGTATATATCTGTTAATAACAGATACTTATCTGTTTATCTGTTATCTGTAATTAAACGATGATAAAGAGACATTTGATGAGTTAAAGATCCTCGGCTGCAGTCTCTCTTTTTTCCATACTGTCTGCAGTGCCTCCTAGTGGAGTTATAACAAACTCCACCATCATAGTTCAAAACGTCTGTGAAACCTGCATGTTTTTCAACCTGGGGGCATGAGCAATTTTTTTTTGGAAAATATATAAAACTGTATAAAAAATCTGCAATTGAGAAAAACAAAACTGAAACTGCAACAACAACAAAAAAGTTGGGCAGTGTTTCATTGGGACAAATAAATGGACCTAAAACGACAATTACAGTATTAAACAACACCGTCTTCTTTTCGATGGCTTTTTATTACAGCCAATGAGTTTGATCGTTAAAGAGAGCAATGTTTTATATGACATTCACCACGCACTGTGTCTTTATACAATAAGGGTAGTCTGCCGCTGCCCAGACAGAGGTTTACACGGGCACAGGACTCCACACACACCCTGCCACTGGTGTGTCTTGAAAACAACGCCACTTGCAATTGGAGAAGAGTGGAACGTTCGGCGGAGGCTGGCAAAAATGTCTGATTTCACTCCATTTTAGGTACAGTGAGAAAATGGGAAAGTTTACTACTAAGTGTTCTATTTCAGTCCTACTGACTGCCAGAGGCGGTGCTTCAGCACTGGATGTTCCATCTCGCGCATGCGCAGGTCGAGTAATTATAACAACAAAGTCACCTGTGAAACCTGGGTGACCCGAGAATGTCTATATATTCCACAAGATGGTCAGGGTTTCTGGGCAGTGCCTTCGGGTCCTCAGACCCTGGAGAGAGAGGGCATACCTGATTGTGGGGTCGCCCTTAGGGAGGATAACTTCCCGGCGGGAGGTTCTAGAGACAGGCGCCTCCCTTTTCGAATTGGATGCAGTATGGCAGTGCAGGACTGTCAGAGGCCAGTGGGATGCCCAGCAGAGACTGCAGCATATAAATGTGCTGGAACTCCTTGCGGTGTTCTTAGCTAGTTCTTAGCAGTTCTGGGGAACCAACATGATCTTGTCCGGACAGACAACACCTCCACAGTTTTCCATGTCCACCACCTGCAAAGGCTCCTTACGTGGGCGTTCCCCCATTTTCTAAGCCTGAGGGCTGTCCTTGTTCCCGGTGTCCGGAACACAGCGGCAGACCATCTCTCTCGCCAAGGGCCAACCCCCCGGAGAGTGGAGACTCCATCCAGAGGTGGTGGGCATGATTTGGGACAGGTATGGCAGGTTAGTGGCAGATCTCTTTGCTTCCGAAGAGACGACCCACTGTCCCCTTTGGTTCTCCCTGACGGAGAGGACCAGTTCCCTAGGACAGGACGCTCTGGCTCATGCTTGGCCAGACAGCCTGCTTTATGCATTTCCTCCAATTCCCCTTTCACTGACAACGATGGACAGGGTCCAGTGTGGCAGTCACAGCCTACTTCTGGTGGCTCCACATTGGCCAGGAAGGCCATGGTTCCCAGCGTTACTAAAACTCCTCAACGGAGAGCCTTGGTGCCTCCCAGAGAGACAGGACCTTCTGCCTCAGGTAGGCGGACGCATATGGCACACAAATCCAGGGTGCCTGCGGCTGTGCGTGTGGCCCCTGAGAGTCAGGACCCACTGCTGACGTCTTGCGACCAGTCAGTGGTCCGTACCATTTTTAGTTCAAGGGCACTCTCCACTACGTTGCTCTATGCAAACAAGTGGAAGTTTTTTTTACAGTGGTGCGTGGCACGGGGTGAAGTCCCAGAGACTTGCTCAGTGGTAGTGATACTACACTTTCTGCAGTATCTGTTGGACAACAGGAGAGCTGCTTCTGCCCTGCGCATTTCTATGGCTGTGATCTCGGCCACACATGCAAGGGTGGATAACCAGACAGTAGGATCCCACTACCTAGTCAGGCAGTTTCTGAAGGGAGCCCAGAGGCTTCAACCACCACGATCCCTGAGGGCACCATCATGGGACTTGCAAGTAGCTCTGAGGTCCTTATGTCTACCCCCATTTGAGCCTCTAAGTCAGGCAGACCTGACCCGGCTGTCCATGAAGACGACATTCCTCCTTTCCATTGCGACTGCAAAACGGGTTGGTGAACTCCATGCCTTGTCAGTGAGCCAGGCGTGTTTGCGCTGGCACGCAGATGGGTCAGGAGCGGTGCCGAATCCATCCTTCCTACCAAAACGATTGTCTCCCAATCATGTAAACCAATCAATCGAGTTGGCTGCTTGAGGTCTTGAATGCATATAGAGCACAGGGGCTCCCTGTGCCCTTGGCCGTTAAGTGCCGCTCTACCAGGAGTATGGCTACATCATGGGCTGCCTTGAAGTGGGTTCGACTTCAGGACATTTGCTCCGCGGCTACATGGTCCTCATCATGTACGTTTGCCCGATTCGACAGGGTTAATTAATGTTGCTGCTCCTCATCCTGTGGCGACGGCTGTCTTGTCGACGGCTTCGAGCCCATAATTAGTGAGCACTTTTCGTGACCTTTTTGGTATTAGTCATCATCCAGTGCTAAAGCGCCGTCAGTAGGAATGAAATAGAACGATAGTTACATATGTAACTACGGTTCTATGAATTCCGGATGACCGCAAGAATTCTCTGTCACTCAGACTTCTCAGATTCCGCGAGAAGATCCAGTTTGAACAGATCCTCGGGTGATTTACGGAATATATATATATTCTTGGGTCACCCAGGTGTCACAGGTGACTTTGTTGGTATAATTACTCGACCTGCACATGCGCGCGATGGAACATCCAGTGCTAAAGCACCGCCTCTGGCTCTGGCGGTCATCTGGAATTCATCGAACCGTAGTGACATACGTAACTATCATTTTTTCTTTTACTAACACATTGGCTACAAAAGAGTCCCAGTAGCCGATCTTATTGGCAGAGCATAGTCTACGTTATGTTAGCTTGAAGTCTGTGTATTGCTGTATAGGCTACTAAAGGCATAATTTATCTTGCTTTGCTAATGTTGTTCTCTTTCTTCCTTAGACAGCATCGACATTTCATGGAGTGGATACTGCAAGGCGAGAGACTTGGGAGTGGCAATCGCCTTGTTTTGCCAGCTTGTGTTGTCTAGGCCATCAGAGCTAATTACCCAGCACAAGATGGTCAGTACCGTGGCTACCAGGGGACAGTAGATGCTCAAGATGAGATTTGACTATTTTGACTCTAGCAGACACATTTTATTTTTGTAAATAGTTCATATTTTTTCATGAATAAAACTTAAAATGCATGTTGGTTGTTGTGATTTCTTTACTAACCCAAGTGCTGTTATACTAAAGTAGGCCTACTGTATAAGATAAACACTTATTTCAACTGGGGAGAAAAGGTTGAGTACAAATACTTGATATGCTGAGCTACTGTAATTAGCAAATGTTTTTATGCTGTACAGTAATATACAAACAAAGTCTAAACTAGTCAACGTATCACGGGGATATGTTTACCCAAAGTTTGCTCCTGCTACCACTCGCGCTAATAGGGCCTGTAAACAGGCGGGCAGGGCGAGCGCAATGCATTGTGGTAGTTGGAGGATTTCTGAGCCAGAGGGACCCTAAAAACACTCTTTCTACCTTTTCTCAGGCTAGGATGAACCAATTTAGAAATGTTTGTAAATGCATAATACATAGAATTTTTTAATGCATAATTCCAGCGGTAAAGTAGCTCTTTAAGGAGTTAGATATCTGTAAAAATCTACGAGAACTTCAGTTTCACAATTGCTTATTTTCTTACATTGGAAAAGTTAATGCATTTGAAAATTGTCACCTTTTTTTAATTCAAACGTGTGCCCCTCCACAAGCCCTCTTGTCGTTGGGCTTGAATGTTAAAAATGCAAATTGACACATGAACTCGAGGAGAGCATTAGGTTTTACAGATCTCCGTCTCACCTCTTAGCCGTTCTCCGGTGGTCATTATCCTCAGACTGAGTGGTTTCGGAGGTAGGAGGTCCCCCCTCTCCTTTCTCCTCGTTCATAGTAGACTGGCGATCTGAACACAAGCCCAACAGCAATGAGAGTAGCGCAACATTTCTCTGTGTCCAAGCAGTTTCATTATCTACATCCAGGAAAGCCATTAAAAAATGAAAGGGAAAGTGGTTCTATACTCATTACGATACTGATCGTAATGATTTGCAGGATAACACAGCATTACCTGTTTTGATGTGGATGTAAACTCTTTCTGAGTAGCCTCTACAACTCTTAATGTACTATATATTGCTGAACATATTGGTGTAATCAGCTGGAAAATGGAACCTTTCTATACAACAGAATATGTAGCAAACCCATTCTGTGTGGAAATGTTTTGTGAGATCTGGATGTGATGCTACTTAAAGGGAAATAAGTGCAAAAAGTTAAAAAGTTAAAAAGGAGAACAAAGAAAATATTGTTGTGTTCGCAAGCAAGTTAATTATGAAAAGGTGTCCAAACTGAGAGAGTTTATGTTATTCTCCTCTTTAAAGGTGGTTGGTTACATTCTCATTTACATTTACTTCTTTATAGATGGAAAAGTACCCTGCCAGCCCCATAGGGCAAACTCAATAATGTCCTTTTTGACAGTTGGACAATGAAGCCAAATATCTTTTGGACGCATTAAGTACTCTTTGCTTCTCCTTTTTCACATTTGTAGGCGTGCACACACCTCAACTTACCAGTACCTATTTTGGTCAAACAACATACAGCTACATTTTGATAATTAAAAAAAGCCCAGCTAGATTTACATTGACAACTTTTTCATTTGTGTCCACTTTTAAGATGGACAAGAATTCTAAATAAATACAGGTTCTTGCCTGTTTCTGTTTTAAGCCTGCAGACACACAAAGCTTATTTTAATAGCATATTAAATAGATGAGAATCATATGAAAGTCAGAATGAAATAAGATAGCGGGGGTATTCAACTCGAATAGAAAGTTTTATTTTCCTTTGTTTGTTCAAACCTTTATGTTTTGACACATAATTTCGTTTCACATTAGCAGCTTTTTATTATCCTCGTCTCTGTGTCACTCGTCTGTACCTCTATCTCTCGCTATCTTTCTTTTTCCATCTGCCTTATTTTCCTGCGTCACTTGCCTCTAACTCGCTGAGAAGTATCACGTGGGATGGCGGAAAAGAACCCCGAACCTCAACAGACTCAGGTCAACGAGCTCGCCAGACTGTCCAACGACCAATAATCTGGTTGGTGTGGGCCTCATTGAACTCTGGTTGAAGTCGGCGTTATTTATAACTAACTAACTGCGCCACTCCTCCGGAGCGCGCAAACACGCGCGCTACCAGGCGCGCTTTCACGCGCGCTAACACGCGCCCACGCACCAAACACACACACACACACACACACACACACACACAAACACGCACACACGCACACACACACGCACACACACACACACACACACACACACACACACACACACATACACACACACACACACACACACACACACACACACACACAAACCACACACACACACGCACACACACACACACACACACACACACACACACACACACACACACACATAAACACGATAGAAATTACTTTGGGCCATTACGCAACCATATTAACGGAACAAGTGTCCACGTTTTATCAAATACTTCTTTTGAAATCCTCAAAATAGTTAAAAGCAGGCCAAATATTATAGTTTTACGCGATCCACAAGGGACACGTAAGCGAGGAAGTCCTTCGATCCTATTCCCTCGTTCTTTTAGTGGTTTAAGAAAGATAGGGCCTGTATCACATCGATATTTTAGTACTTTGGATAATTCTGAGCCTCTAAGTGCCAAGATAGCGATACTGTATGAAGAATAATAAACAGCAAAGTGTATACATTTAGATTCTCGAATATAGCACACCTACCTTAATTTCGTGCTAGAAGAAAATGCGCGCCTCGATTTGAAAGTGAAAGTAAAATGCGAGGGAAAGAGATTTTGCAGATATGTTGTTGTTTTTGGTGGCAGAATGTTTTAACTGATAAGAGTACTGGAGGCGGAGCCCATACTAATATTTACAGATTGAAGCTAAGCATTTATTTCAAGACAATTATGCTTATGCCATAATGGTATAAATGATGCCATGTTATGCCATCATTTATAACGTAGTCCTTCATCGCTATATATCCTGACTAATTGTTTTCTTTTGCCCACCAGATATGATTATAATCAATAAATGGAAATATTTTTGTATAGAAAAAAGTCATTTTCCAAAGTCATCCAATCAGAATCCACCATGTGAAGCTGGTGGATTCTCCACACACACTCCCACAGTAATGTTTACATAAATACTTTGAACTATTTTTCTATAAATGTTTGACGATAGAAGTTGGGAAGATTCTGCTTCAACTCAATACTACAACTAACAACTACTAATATTAAAATTCGTCAATAATCTCGAAAGTATACCACAGTTATTACAAATTTAATTAATCAAAATTTGTAAAGGATTAAGACTGTCCTTGACTAAATCCATGAGAATTGCCCTGGACCCCCCTGCAGAGCGACTCCCCTGATATCCACGATGATAAGATGATCTTCAATAACCAATTTTAGAGACATATTAATTTTAAATACTATATTGTGAGGATACATAATATATACAGACAAAACACACATTTAAGTTTCACTTTGTAGCCATCATGACTGATCTCCTTCGCATCCAGCGAAACGCTTCCACTTGGCGAAGCTGGGTTTCGATGGCAGTTTTGCAAAGTAAAGATCACATCAGAGGTCCTACAACTCATCCAAAATAGATCACATTCTAAAAGTATTACAACTCATCCGATACAGATCACACTCTAAAAGTGCTACAACTCATCCAATACAGATCACACAGCCCTGTGCATGCACTCATGGACCTCGAATATCTGTTCTGCCGCCCACACTGGCTTCCGAGAGACTTTTCTGCCATCGTATTCATAGCTGTTCATATTCATCCACAAGCCGACACAAACGTCACAATCAGGGAACTATCAGACAAACAGAGAACAGACAGAGGCAGACTGTTGACCAGCCAGCCGACACTTCGAGAACAACAGTCAAGCCAGCCGACCCAGTGTTTTGCTGTAAATGTATGTAGGCCTACTAGTATATCCATTACGGTAATAGCGTCTTTTGAAACCAGTTCTGGTTTCAAAATAAAAGCATTCGACGTGGCCATACCAGAGAATGTCTAATATGAGGAGAATGGGCACTCGCTGGTTAGTTCCGGTTTTCTGGAATGGTTGCAGGAATAATCTCTGTCCACGCGGGGCGCTCGTAGGCGAGTCCAGAATGAATGGGAGCCTATGGGGTTTTATCCTCAGAATCCACTTTTCTCACGATGTAACATTATACCAACATTTTTGCAATGTTGGTATAATGTTTGTATAATTACTGTTATACAACTGTTACTGTTTCAATGTGACCCAGACCATATTTCTCATTTAACAAACATGCTTATAATGTGTTATAATGTGTATAATGTGTGGTTTTCGCTCTGTGAAAGGTCATTAGCCCATTGGTCCTACAAAAAAGGAACTACAGTAATAGCAGATGTTGAAGTTGTTAAATCGTTAACAAACAATTTGTATGGAACAATCGGTTGAGGTAAGTTAGGTGCTTGAGTCTCGACACTCGATGCTCGCGATTTTACCCGGGCTCCAGCGCAACTTTCCCTAGGTGCAGCCTCAGGTAGCCTAGGACCATTCATACAGGAGCAAGCAAGAACGTTACCCTTTTCTGTCCTTGGGAAACGAAAAGACGGACAATCCGTTTCCACTGTTAGAGCAGTTTATCATTGCACATTTAAGAGGCATTTCTTTTTTAAACTATCTTTATTTTCGAAAAATAGACAATGACAGATGAAATGATATTGAGCGGGACATTGACTGTATTATTTAAGGTGTTCATACCGTGCCTACCATGCATATAACACATTGAACATTGAACACAAGAAATGGAGGAAAATCCATTATGCCCATGTACTTTCACCATACATAACTATATAAAAAATAAAAGGGCCTGCAGGAAAATATAAATACAGTACGCAAAAAATTAACTTCGGAATGTTTCTGATCGTGCTTCAGCATCAGATGCCGTCAAGAGGGGTCTCTGGTCGTAATCAGTCGCAAGTCCGTCCCTGACCAATCAGCATTCGTTAGCAGAATGCTAGCATGTACGACCAACAACGGCCCAAACTGTAAAGGTGCGGACACACCAAAAGCGTATCCCGCGTACGATGTACGCGCGTAACGCAGCTAAAATGTTGCTTGACCATTTTGTGTCAAAAATGGTCCTACATACGCAGCTACGCGCCTGTGGCTGGGCTGGATTTAGGAGTCCGAGGAAGGAAACCCAAACGCCGCCGTGTCTGGGTGCATGATAGAGCTTGAATCGGGTTAGATTAAATAATCTCGGATATAAATAACAATAATCGGGTTAAATAACTTCACATGCAAGTGAACGGAGCGTTCACTCTTCGTCATAACTATCAAACCAAACATCCTTCACATTCACAGAGTGAACATTATGAAAGTAAAATGCACATTTCTCGCTAAAAATGTTTCCATAAACGCATTTAATGGCATAACTATGTTACTATTTCCACCCAGAATAAAGAAAGATGTTGGCCGTATGCTTCTGTGCAAGGGTCACTACTCTCTGCCAGTGACGTCGGGTCAAGCTCCACGCTGATTGGCTATTGCGGCTAAGTATCACGCGTATGAGCGTAAAAAGTTAAATTTTTTGAACTCCTCGCGTACGCGCGTATATGTACGCGCGTATATATACGCGCGTATATATACGCGCCTCATACGCCCCTAACGCGAGTAAAATGTTGCTTGGTACGCATGATACGCGTGTACGCACCTCATACGCGCGTAAACCAATGCTTCCCTATGGAAAAATTGCCGATTTTATACGCGTGGTACGCGGGTAACGCGTTTGGTGTGGCCGTACCTTAAGAAATCGAAAGGACATAAGTACTCATTCATTCGACTTTTGAACTATAATCTATATTGAACTTGTGGAATCTACAATAAAATTTGCGATATTTCAACGACAAGCAGGTGAAAGAGACATATTTAGCCGTCTAGCCCCATAGACTCCCATTCATTCTGGACTCGCCCGCGATCACACCCAGTGGATGTCTGATGGAACTACAACCAAGATCGGTACAATGGGGCGTATAGGAAGTGCCCGGGCTCTGTCCATACCAAAAGACAGTCAATAAAAGCAAATACTGTCAAAGGAAATGTAAAGACTTTGTGATGTGTACTTTCAAAGTAAAAGTAAGCTCAAATAAAATAAATGTAGGCTAAAGACAATAATTTTTTTATTGGAATTTTTAACAATGGCTTGTTTTCCAAACACTAATTTCACTTCAGGGTAATACACATACACCGCCTCATATTGCCACCCAGGAAGTTTCAATTCATTCTGGTGTGTAGTTTCAAATTAGAAGCCCACCAAAAATTCACATATGAGACATTAAATATGATTTGGGATTCAATTTAAAATGAAACACCCTGTTATCATACACTAATTCCAAATCCGAGGTACACAACCCGATAGTGTGACCCACGACATTCTGTAGTTTCAAATTAAAAGCTGACCAAAAATGTACATATGAGACATTAAATATGATTTGGGATTACATTTCAAAGGAAACGTCATGTTATCATATAATTTAACTTCAGAGTAATATCCCACCTGTGAAGTTTTGGTGGGCTTTTAATTTGAAACTATACATGATCAGAATGTCTTTAAATTTACTGGGTCACACTATGGAGTCGTTTAATATTACCCTGAAGTGGAATTAGTCTAGTCTATGATAACAGGCCGTTTCATTTAAATATAATCCGAAATCATGTTTAATAAGTCTCATACTTAATTTTCGGTGGGCTTTTAATTTGTAACTACACACAAGAATGACTTGAAACTTCCCTGGGTGGCAATATGAGGCGGTGTAGGCCTACGTGTGCCATTACCCTGAAGCGAAATTAGTGCGTGGAAAACATATTGTTCAGAATCCCGCTTTACCAGACGAGGCCACGGGTTACTACACCGGCTTTGAGCTGAGCCCCACCAACCTAAGAGAGGACCCTTTTTAACAGATGACACTGCCAGCGGTCATTGCAGAGAAGGATGTGCGTGTGGTATTCAAAGACTGTGTCCTGCCAATGTATGCTCCCTTGTCAGAATCTATCGAATCGTGCTATCAAAAAATTATACCTTATGTGTTTGGTAGCATATTTCAACTTGAAATCTATTCAAGTTACAATATATGAGTCTAGGACTTAATTCAATTTAACTAAGCCTAATCTATTTGGTAGTACCTAGAAAAAGATGTTACCTCCAGCGGTATCCCCTACTGTTCTGATGGGGATTAGTATAGCTCACAGTGATTTTTTTTTTTGACCTTTATTTAACCAGGAAAGTCCCATTGAGATTAAAAACCTCTTTTTCGAGGGAGTCCTGGCCAAGAGGCAGCAACAAATAACATATGTACACTCACAATATTACACTCACAACATATAGACAGAAATTCACGAGCTTCTCACGCTTGTAAAACTGCAGGAAATGGAAAAACGATGTAAATTCCCGGCAGTTCCTGGTAGTTTTCTGTGCTACTCATGAACAGTTGTGGGCCTGATGATCCACGGGAAATAGAGCTCAATAGGGGCCGGCCCCTTTTTTGACCAGCTCTGGCTCCAGAAGTTCCGAAATTCATTCATTCTCTCCATTGACTTTTCATAAAATAGTTATATCAATAGAGTTTTAAGCCTTGAACCAAGCTAATCGTTCGTCAAGGTTGATCCGGGGCTAAAGAAAAAATGCAAAACTTAAGGAAAGGCTAAGGCACAAGACTGTGTACATATTTTTTTTTTGAATAGTGAAGGAATGACTCATCATCCAATAAACCATTGGAAAGTTCTTCACAAAGGATACAACCAAATAGTTTAGGGCGTTTCTTGTCGATGTTTAAAGGTCGTTGCCATCACCATAATATCGGCTTAGCTCAGGAGGTAGAGCAGTTGTCTCAACCGATAGGTTGCTAGTTCGATCCCCAGCTGAGCGTCGATGTGTCCCTGAGCAAGACGCCCAACCCTTACTGCTCCTGACGAGCTGGCTGTTGCCTTGTATGGTTGACTCTGCCGCCGGTGTGTCAATGTTTGCATTAATTAAGTAAGTCGCTTTGGATAAAAGCGTCTGCTAAATGCCCTAATAGTAATTATTTCTTGCATTTTATAACCATTGTCAGTATGACTAATTGGATGGTTATCTATTTCTGTTGCTCGATTAATAAAAACCATAATGTATCTCAAATAAATACCAAAAAATTCTTAATAATATACTTTATTTAACAACAGTTTTGCACAGCAAAAAACCTTCTGCTTTACACAAAATAAAATAAATAAAATAGTTTCACTGTTATACAAAATGAAAGGCCAGCCGTGCTCAAATCTGCCAGTGTGAGTGTGGCCAGTCTGGCCAGGCCAGGCCAATTTGGCCACTTGGGAGAGGTGTTCTGCTACGGTACGGGCCGCTACGGTACAGCGACGCTCAAGCCCACCCAAAACTTGCCTTAGCCAACCCTATCGTTTCGTCCTCAAATCTAATATTCTACAGTTTTTTTTTTACACAAGCAATGAGAGGATGGATGCTGTACACAAATGAACAGGCTCAAATGGGCTAGCCCAACCTTCCTGCAGGAATCTCTAACCTCTGATTGGTGGGTGGGCGTCTCCTGTTTGACAAAACCAAAAATGCAGCACGAGCACACATAGTTTCTGCTGTTTTGTCTGTCAAAGAGGCTTGCTAGTCTTTATCAGAAAATCCACCATTTCCAGCTGTGTTATAACATGACCTGGTAATAATAATACTAATAATTTTAAAACCTTGACATAATCTGTCAGATGTCTGTTAAATGACAGTTGACCACAAGACAATTCTATCTATGCCTCTTCTTGAATTGATTCATGTTTAAGTCGGCAGAGCCTTGTAATGCTGCGCAGCATGATAAGCATGATAAGGTGCAAGGAGCAGAAAAAGTTGACATGGGTGCTAATTTTCAGTTGAAAAAAAACGCTGGCATTAGTTTATCAGCTGAGGGCGTATTCATTGCCATAACAACGTGAGCTAATGAACAAGTACAACATGTTCTAATACTATGAGACTCAGGCAAACGCCCTCAGTTGATTAAAGGTGTCATGGGGCGCGTGAGCGGCAGAGGGGACTTTAGTGTCTTATGTATTTATTTATTTATTTTAATAAGTTACTTATTTTATTTTATTTTATTTTAAATAAACATAATACCAAGGGTCAGAAGTTTTACAAGAATTTTGATCTTACAAAGTCATGACAGAGGGACTTGGTATCTTTATTCATGCTTGAAAGATGAACATATATTACTTTTTTTTGAAAGGGAATAAGCTGATGAAGCTGACAAATGACCAATGTTTACTGTTTCAAAATATTTTAATTAAATGCAAACCCCAGTGAATCATTTTCTCTTGTTTCTCTGTTTTGAGATTCACACAGACTTAGCAGTCTTGTTTAAATGTTACAAACTGAAGTTGGATATAGTTTAAGTTGTTGCAGATGTGATCTCCGCTAATTTTATTAATCTAAATAAATAAATATTAGCAGGTTCTCAATAGCACGCTATTTCAATTCAGGGAGGGCGTGATAAAATGTCTGTCTCCTAGGAGGGGAAAGAAAGAAAAATAATTGAGAACCACTGGTCTAGAACATGTTGTACTTGTTGATTAGCTCACGTTGTTATGACAATGAAAACGCCCTCAGCTGATAAAATAATGCCAGCGGTTATTTTTACACTGAAAATTAGCACCCTTTTTTTTGCATCAGAACAACAAGATTTTTTGGCATCAGAAGATTTATAAAAATGAAGGTCACAACATAGTTAAGTGCTCCCGAAATAGTGGTCTGTTTCTAATAGTATTCGACTAGTACATGTTGTACTAGTTGATTTTTTTGCATCAGAAGTTTTATAAAAATGTATGTTGATACAATTCATAAAATTGTATGGGTCCATGAAAGTGAGGCGACATCATTTAGTGCTCCGGAAATAGTGGTAAGTTTCTCATATTATTAATCTAGTACATGTTGTACCAATATGTTTCAGTAACATATTCAGGAAAATATGGTCATTTTTGAGTGTAACTATAACACAAAGGATATACCTCAAATTTGTTATTCGAGTTCACAACCATTGATTATTCCTTCATCCAAACAGTCTTTTTCATTTCATCACTTTAGTGGTTCAGAACTGCATTATTTAGCTGACACTGCCAGCTATCGGCCTAGACATACAACAGCATAGTAACTAAAAAAATAAAGGTATCTTGGACAGGACTTTATATACTTCATATACCCCTGTGATTTCCTGGGGCTGAGCCCCCCCAAAAGTCAGAACCTACACTCGCCCCTGGTGCATAGTATTCTATCTGTGGTTGAAACAACTAAATTGAATATTTGACATAGAAATAAACAAAATCAGTATATGATTGCAAAATATAAAAAGTAAAGCGTTCTCCGTTACCTTTCTACCCCTGTTTCAGATAACTCCAGCATGAGCATTTGAGCATTCTAGGAATAAGGGTGGGGGGGGTTAAGACACACAGCCACCTTGTGCACCCAGGGGAGCCCTCCTGATTTGACCCCTTACTGCAAAAGGTTAGTCAGTGAAGAAGAATTCGGCACAAAATTCAGACAAAACCGACACATCCCCGGAATTCTCATAAACTGCCGGCGATTCCCAGGGTAATGGAAATCCACTATGGCTTTAACCTTCACTGAGCGCGGGAGCACCCCTCCAGATTGCAAAAATCTGAAAAATCTGATGCTTGTTTTGACATATCTGTATACTTCGCGATTCTCTCCCGATTGAAATGCGTTGGTTTAAGTGTCATTCTGTTCACCACAAAAAGTGTGGAAAAACGCTCCTATTCAAAATTCATGGGTTTACACATCGTTCGTTGTAGCACAAAAAAGTCGGACAATCAGGGACATGATTCAATAAATTCCCCTTCGTGAGCACGAGCACGAAATCGCTTGATACCGGGTTGCCAGCATGTTGGGGCTAGAGTAGTATTTTGATCTAGTCATAGGCATTTGCGTCCAGAAGATTTGCTGTTACTCCTCAGTCAACGAGAACATCTATGGGTCAGTCAGCATGAAGAACCTCTTTCACTGATGGTTTCAAGTCATCAGGCGTTTGTGTGACATAGACATAATAATAATCTGAGCTGGAGCCAGCCATCGCCGCTTGACACACTGCAGCAGCCTGATATTCCTCCAGTTCAATATTTCTCACTCCTTGCTTTTCATTTTCTCTCTTGTATTGTGGTCTTACCTATGTGTTGGATATATTGAGATGTGTTTCATTGTTTTGACAGGCAGCAACGTGCAAAGCGAAAGAGATTATCACAGTTTTTACGGGTCTGAAACTCGTCTCGAAATGTTGCTGACTACCTTGATGGGGAAATGTACCCCCACAGTTTGTGCATGAGGATTTTGTCTGTTGCATTTGTTTTGTCTGTTGTAAACGTTTGTGTGTCCAGTTCTTGTTCTTGAAGCTCGGTATAGCAACTTACTATATTTCCTGTTTATTTAAAATGCCTGAGGCCTGTACTTGTATCTCAAGACTCCAGCCAGTGTCCAGAAGATCTTTGAGAGCCAAGCCTGAGACTCTCAGTGCTATTCCTCCGAAGTGTTGATGTGCAGTGTTTATTTATTTTTCCACAGCAAATTCACAGTTCTGGGCTTGCCTTCTCAGCCTCGTGTGATATTCCTCATCAGTCTCTCCTGGGTTTTGCTTTGGCTGATGGAACATGAGGATGTCTTACTCTATATTTGTCAGGCGTTAAAATAGTCTGTGAGCAGTTTTATTGCTGTATCGTAGTCATCTAATAACTGACCCTTGTTTTTGAATCTCTCAAATATATCTTGCAAAGAACAACGGTGTCTCATTAACTAAAGTGTGTGTGTGTGTGTGTGTGCGGGGGGGGGGGGGGGTTCTCGTGGCCCTGCAGTCTTCGGTGAGGGTTTCAGTTCGCAATGGCAGTATGACCAGTATGTTTTATTTCCCTATGAGAGTTTTGTACTTTGTTAATGCATAATAATTAAAAAATCGGTATTTAAAAATAGGTATATATATACATTGTTAGTTAAGGCGGGACACTATTGTCGTTAAGGCTGCCGCCTTAACCATACAGTGCTGGGGGAAATACTGAGTAGTGTTAGATGCTAAAAGTTGTGTTTGTTCAATAAAAGGGTTAGGGTTAGGAGAATCCTCCAGCATGTACTACTGGCATCATGGCAAAAAAACACTGGTCTAGGCAAAAGAGGTATCTGGAAATCTTTGTGTCCACCACTTGCTGTAAGGGTACCAACGCTCCAGACTCCGCCCCTTCGCTCCGTCACATTATGTTACTTTTAGGGGGGGGGGGGGGGGGGTTTGTTTGGGGAATTTAGAGTTGTTTTGATAGTTTACGTAGAAGAGTTAGGGCTAACAGTCTGATGGCCCATTCCACTCACATCATTGAATGCTTCTACTATGCTACTACACGTGACTCTGTGATGAGCTAGCTAGATGAGTAGCACTACACTTCAAGCTCATGTTTCATCATTTCTGAGTAGACCACTGAGACGGTTGGGTAGTACCTGCCTAGGTAGTGCTTTATTCCCAGGATTCTTCTCAGGTTGATACGATTGCTTGGTGGCTGAGGCTCAGCGATGGCGCTGACAGTGGCCTCATCTGAATAAATGCAGAGCTTGTCGAGGCATTGTTCGAGGTCAGGATTAATGCAGGGGACATTTAGGCAGAGCCAAACAGGGCGGTGGCTTGAAGTAAGACTACAGATTCAGGGAAAACCTGCACATGAGTTAAAGACAAAATTGAATAAATGCCAGGTATGATACAGAGTTCAGGAATGGAGGGGGTCGAGATTCGATGTGCCCCCTAAAAAGAGAGGTTTAATAAAGGGCCTACAAACAACCGTGTAACTGCTGCTGGGGGATTTACAACTTAGAGCAGCTCGTATCACTAGGGGTTCACATAGAGCATCAACTTTTGAACTAGTCTAACTAGAAAAGTTGTCTATTGTATAAGGTAGGCAATAAAAAAACTTGCTGACTATTGTTAAAATTGGGCAATAAAACTGAAAAGCCATCTTCTACATCTCCCCTATAAAAGATGGGGGAACAGAAAAAATTGTAGCAGAGTAAAAAATGAAAGGGTGTTAAAAAAGGGTGAATGCAGGGAGGGGAATCAAGGTAGACCCAGAACACGGACGAAGAACAATGAACCCAAGGGGCCTGCTCCCTTCAGCAGAGGATGACAATCTGATTTGTTTTTGTTTTTTCCTCTTCATGTAAGACTCTCAAAACCTCTGTAAGATATTCTCTTTTTGATTTGATATGTTATTGAAATTTATCTCCAGACTTCAAAGAACCACCCTCGGTAAAGTAGCCGTCCCCCAAAAACAAGCTCTAAACAAGAAATAAGAACTCACCTTAACCAAAGGGATGAAACTCAATACTGGATGTGCACAGAATAGTAATGCTACAAAGGAGTACCAGGGAGGGTAGGGCTGGTACCCCGACAGTTAGAGAAGAATGGTACCTAGTGAGGTGGAATGAGATCGCTAAATGAGATATTGGACAGAGCTCGCTTTGGTCTAGCTTCTTACTCGGGAGATTGTTAACCAGTGACTGGAATCCATCATACGAGGGAACAAGAGTTACAGTCCCATCATAGACAACTCTTGCATCACACAACACTAACCAAGAATGAATAAAGTACTCTAACCAAGGGGGGTTGAGGGGTAAACAATTCAATTCCAACAGCAATTCCCATTTTAAATAAGTTTATAAAAGGTTCTTGCAATTTCCTTTAGAGCAACAGTTAACACCTCATGTGCAGTGCGCACTCACACACAATAATATATCTGTATTCCCAAGGCAAACAGTCAACGTGACGATTATTATTATTATTTTACCTTTATTTAACCAGGCAGATCATTAAGAACAAGTTCTTATTTACAGTGATGGCCTGACAAAAATCACAAGCTTCATTAAAGTACAACATAGGAATAAATAGTATAGTCACTTTAGCACATAGGTGTGTATCTGAATCACAGGGGACAGAGGGCCCTAACATGTGGTTTGTGTTGCTGCCAGACAGAACAATGGAACTGGGCGGGATATATAGAGTAATCAATCAATCAGGAGGAAGTGAGGTCAGGTGAGAGTGGGCGGGCCTAAACAAAAGGAAGTAGGAGGAGGTTTGCTGAACAGTTACTCGCTGTAGCTTTCAGTGGTGGCTCATTCTTGAGCTTGTTTATTTGTATTTTATGATAGGACACTAGCATCTGCTCCCATGTCAATCTTGAAGTCTATGCAGTAGGGGCAATTTCACAGTGGATGCATTGTTTGAACCATGCATCTGCACCAAACCACCAGGTTCAAGGACAGCTTCTTCCCCCAAACCAAAGTCATGTTGAACAGGACTGTGAATCAACCCCCCCCCCCCCCCCCCCCCCCCCCCCCCCCCCCCCCACACACACACACACACACACACACACACACACACACACACACACACACACACACACCACACACACACACACACACACACACACACAAAATAACTTGGAATAACTTGTACTGTACATTTATGTATAGCTATTAACAATGTTATATTATCATTCTCTTGTTATTATTTTTACATACTTTGTATTGTATTTATTTATTGTATTTATTACTTTAGTACCTGCACTGTTGAGGAGAACCTTGAACACTTGAATTTCCTTTCCAGAAATGACACAGATGATGTTTGTTGTTCATTTGACTTAATAAAGAACTTAAACTTGACGTCTGTGATTTCTCATTGGACATGTAGGCCTACTCGGTTAACGTCTCATTCCTCATAGGGTGCAGTAACCTCGTTGACCGCACGGGGACGACATAGCACAGCAAAACATCCCAGTTTCCTACAATTGCGACATTCAACATTACGTGCAGCACATCTGTCCTCCTTGTCATGCACTTGACAACATCTGGAGCATTTACATCCCTTCTTTACATAATGCCCTTGTTTGGCCTTGGCCAATTTCTTTTGTCAATGTCCGTTTA
This sequence comes from Gadus chalcogrammus, assembly GCF_026213295.1. Classification (NCBI taxonomy): domain Eukaryota; kingdom Metazoa; phylum Chordata; class Actinopteri; order Gadiformes; family Gadidae; genus Gadus; species Gadus chalcogrammus. The sequence continues at coordinate 4,664,212 of NC_079430.1, read as the reverse complement.
TATGTCTCTGTTTGCATGGACCACGTTTGTATGCTACTTCACTCACTTGGGCACAGTTAGGATTATCCCCTTGCTTGGTAATATGCATCTCTAGCTGCTCTGACTGCCTCAATAGCTTTGCTGCTTTGTTGAGAGTCAACTGTAGCTTCTGTGATAGCTCTTTATCATACATATATACATATGACCAAACAGTCACTGCTGCTTTCAGGGTAAGTATCAGTAGATGTACAGGTGTCAGGTAGCTCATGCAGGCTTCCGATTTACTGCAATGCCATTTCTGTTGGGTTTTTCAGTGCTCTAATGGAAACAGACTGTCTCGTGAATCGTATTCACCTTTGGCACCAATTTATTATCCAGTTTCCCCACACAATAATTTGGATCTTCTTCATCCCATCGTGCCACAATAAATGTGATTCTTACTCAGGGTTCTCCCTGATTGAGCAGAGTATTTCATATCTATATCTCTTCCTCTTCCTTTTTAAGTTTCATTGCTAGCCTGTAATGGTGAAACCTCTGGCGCCACCTTGACCATTGTTTTGGGCAAGAGAAACCAAAGTTTTCGGCAGGTAGGATCCTTTGAAATCTTTTGACACTATGTAGTGTTAGGTAGAAACATTATCAGGAGACTGCGATTTTATTTCAACTTTGTATCCCACTCGTTTCATTATACTAGTACAGACCGATAGAATGTAGGCGCAGGTTAAAGGTTTCAGGTGAAACCTCCTTATAGCACCTTAAAGCCACTTCAAAGCTCAAACCACTTCATACCAGGTTGAACCATTTCGTAGCAGATTAAACCACATAGCAGGTTAAACCAATTGATAGGTTAAATCAATGCATAGTAGGTTAAAGTTGCAATGTGTAAAATTGAGAGACTCTCAGTTATTAGGTAGGAGAATAAACTGCCTAATAAAAAAAAGTACTTGCTGTGCAAGAGGGGACGCAATGTAGCGTGACTTGGCTTGCTGGTTGGCATGATGGGACATTTAAGGAGTGTCACTAGCAAGATGAATACGGTGGCCTGCACTGGCCTTTATTGCATAAATTGGCAGTGGGTATTCACGTTTTGGGAAAACGACATTGATCATACCAAGATTGATTTTTGACGGCTCTAGCCTGCATATAAATCAATTTAACTAATAACAGTCTGGTATCTATATCATAGTCAGCATGGTCGCTGTACATGTTGTAGGACATGACAGAGGTAATTACCTATTTACATTTCGCAACACAGTCCTCTTATTGCATCCATAGTGGTAAACGAGACCTATAATTATTACAATCTGTTCTGCATTGATTAATCATCTCGATAGCAGTTGATGCTAAGAATTATTGTTAACTTGCAGTATGTAAATATGTTGCTTTTGATAACATTAAGTGTGCAGTTGTATCACGTTTCGCTTTTAAGAGTTTCGCTTTGGATATCAACTCTCTCTGCCAGAATGATAGCCTTTTTTTGTCATCAAACAGGGACACAAACTCAAAAACAAACGTCTCTAAAACTTGGATGCAATAAAGAATCCACAATCACTTATCATAATCCCCCTCATCCACAATCTGCCATATACTGCACAATTTTACACTTGGATTTAATTGTGGATGACCATTATAATTGAGTCAACTGAACACACAGGCTATTTCCCTGAAAAGTCTTCACTGGCTTTTTTGAGGCACGTCTGAAAGAGAATGTATTGCGCATTTATACACAACAATCAATATAAAGCCCATAGGCCTACACAATGACAGTACGGAAACTGTATCACAATTGGTTCAACATTTTATTTTCTCTTGAGAGACGTTTATTTGTCAAATTGCATCTGTAGAAACGGCAGTGCAACATGGCGGCCTGCGTTGAAGAGGACCCCCACAAAGGAAGCTTTTAGTCTATATAGCTTGTTACCACTCAATGACGCATACTGCACCAATGTTAAACAAAAATTGAAACAATAAACCACTTCACAGGTTGAACCGCTTTTATGGTTAAACCACTTGACAGGAGGCTAATCCCCTTCATACCAGGTTTAACCACTTCCTATCAGGTTAAAGCAGTTGAACTTCTTCACACCCAGATGTCTTCTATTTGGGATAATGTCGTCAGGGGAAGAGATTTTACTGGCCTTGTTGACGCCAGATTAAATCACCCTTAAAACATCCGTTTTTTTCTGCACCCTGGAAGGTCTTTCTTTGTGTTACATAAAATACACTTAAAATAAAGATATATGTTGATGCATCACATATGTTGCGATTCTCCCCATAAGAACAGAGGAAACCTCATGATGTTTGTGTTGGTAGAGGATGTTTAGAACATTGTGTGAGAACGCTGATACTAGCAGATATATATATATATATATATATATATATATATATATATAATGTAATGTCATTTCACTTCTCTCTTCTACGCTGTTGATTGCTCTCATTTTCCTCTTGTCTCACCCTCTTCTACCTCTCACTTCTCCTTCCTCCTACCTCTCCTCCTCTCCCCTCGTCCTCCCCTCCCCCTACTTCTCCCACAACCCCTCTTCCTCCCTCCTCATATCCTTCTCCTCCCTTTCCCCCTCTCCTCTTCCTCTTTTCACCTCTCCTCCCATCCCTCCTCCTCCCCTCTTGTTTCCATCTGTCCTCTCCTCCCTCTCCTCCTCGCTCCTGTCCCTTTTCCTACCCTCCTTCTCCTCTTTCTCCCTCCCTTCCTCTCAGGGTGTCACCCTATCCTCCTCTTCTCCATCTCCTCCTGCTCCCCCACTCTCCCTCTCCTCTCCTCCCTCTCCTCAACCTCTCCTCCCTCTCCCGCTCCTCCTCTCCCTCTTCTCCTCTCCCCCTCCCCTCCCTCTCCCTCTCTTTCTCTCCCCTCTGCTCCTCCCCTCTGCTCCCCCCCAAATCTCCTCTTCCTCCCCTCCCTCCTCTCCCTCCCTCCTCTCCTCCTCTCCCACTCTTTCTCTCCTCCTGCTTCTCCTCCCCTCCCTCTCCCTCCCTCTCCTCCTCTCCTCCCTTCCCATTCCTTCTCTTCCCCTCTGCTCCTCCTCTCCCTCTCCTCCCCTCCCTCTCCTCCACTCCCTCTCCTCCACTCTCTCCTCCCTCTCCTCCCTCCCTCTCCCTCTCCTCCCCCCTCTGCTCCTCCCCTCCCTCCTCCTCCTCCTCCCCCCTCTCTCTGCTCCTCCCTCCTCTTCCCTCCCTCCCCTCTCCTCTCCTCCTCTACCTCTCCCCCTCTGCTCCTCCCCTCCCTCTCTCCCTCTCTTCCTCTCCCTCTCCTCCCCTCCCTCTCTCCCTCTCCTCCTCTCTCTCTCCTCCTCTCTGACTACAGAGGAGCGTGTTAGTATTCCAGCTCTGTAACATTCCCTCCATGTCGACCCAAGGAGATGAAAGTGTCTCAGCGCCTTATTGTGCTCAAGGGTTTTTCTATAAGTCCTTCGACAAAGGTAACAGTTCTTCTCCTCTTTGATTGGTTGGGTAAAATATAATCAGTTGTACCCACACAATAAACACTTCAAAGAAATTAAGGACTGCATTTCTACCAACCATAATTCAAGATATTTTTATAATGTGCTGATTCCATGTTTAAGATAGAGTGGAGGCAATTTATTGCAGAAGCATTTTCTGTTACCTTTGTTGAAATTTTCTTTACTTATGAATACTCAAGCATCTTGTTTCTTTGGTTCCTCTAAAGTCACCTACCCCATCTTTAAGTTATAGGGTTGATGCTATGACTCCCTGTTAGGTAATGGGTTGATGCTGTGACTCCCTGTTAGGAAATGGGTTGATGACTGCATACTAAGTAATGGTGTTGTTGACACATTGAGCTGATGTATTACTTATTACTTACTTATCGGGATATTTGACTCTCTGGTCCAACTAAACTGGCCGAATAAATAAGTCTTATTGACCTCGACCTGGAGTCCTAGTGTGGACGTGGAAGGAGTCCTCCAGGGAGGACCTACGACGGTCCAAGTTGTTGTTGGACGGTGGATCTGTTGCACTCCTAGCCCAATTATTTCAGCCAATCAGGTTGCTATATCTTTCAGCCAATCAGGTTGCTGTATGTTTCAGCCAATCAGGTTGCTGTATGTTTCCTCAAACCACCGCCTGCTCCACAGTCGTCTTAAGGAGGTGGTTGTTGATTATGTTGTTTAAGTTGGGAGGAATTCCCAACAACACACAGGAAAAAGGAATTTTATGACCTCTTCCAACCCTGGTCCCAGGCTTCAGCCATTAAGTCCTCACAGCTTCTCTCTCCGGGAGACTGGGAGATGAATGCGTGGAAAACATTTTCCCACTTTAGGAAAGTTTCGCCCAATAAGATTTTATTGTCTTGTAGTTTCCACATATGGCAAAGAAAAAACCCACAAACCAGCTCGTACTAGATCCCACTCTGTTCCACACCCTGCCCGTCGTGTGTGTGTGTGTCTATATGTCTGTCTGTCTTTACGTGTCTCTGTGTGTGTCAGTGTATCGAAATGCAATTCTTTCTTTCTCACTTGTCCTCTCTTGTGTATTATCCAGGCTACAGTAGAAAGATCTGACCGGAGGAGACTTTAAATAATAAATATTGTAATCCATATATAATAGTAAATATAATAACAGAGAAGGTCAGGTGGGTTCTGGAAGAGGGAGACAAGATCTACCTGCCATGAATATGGAACGAGGTTCAGGAACGTGTGTGAACTCTCTCATTCCACAGTTCTGCCCGGCGTAAATATTTCAGATACTCTGTACTGAATGTATTTGTTACCGCTACTCTGCTCTGGCTGCAGGACGTTGTTTCATACCACCTCCACCCCCACCCCCACCACTAAACCCCCTCTCAATCTAGCCCAGGTGAGGGTGTTCCTCCGACACGATCGATAGTGTGATTATGATGATAGATGAAAGACAATAGGTTGTAGATGATGTATAAAGTCCATGTCTATCCTCATCTATCCCCTGCGATCAAGCATCCATCACCATGTATAGTGTAGACTATAGATGAGGATGGATTGTTGATGATTATTGATTGGTTATTGATATTGATAACCGATGGGTTGTAGCCGATAGATGATGAAAGTTATAGGTGAAAGACGATGGACGGCAGGGGTTAGTCATAAGAGTGGCTTAATCTCCAGGATATGCATTTGTTTTGTTTGATTGATAATTGTTTGACCAATCAATAAAACACCTATAACAGATAGTTGTTCCAGAGTGCTGTTATGAAGGGGTAGAGGCAGTGCATTACGTTGTGGACCGAATAAGGATGGAACAATATTCATTCACAACATTAATAAGAAATTTGAATTTAAAAGAATTGTTTAATTTATTAACAAGGTTAAACTTCCTCCACATACACACACAGCGGGATACTGCTGTGTGTGTGCATGCTGTGTGTGTTATCCGTGCTATCCATTCATACATCTATGTTTCAGTTTGTCTGGCTGTCTCTATTGAAAGACACATTTCAATGAAAAAAACACATTAACCTTCTGCTCCAAGAAGGATAGAGGAATGGAGGGCGAGGGAGAGAGAGGGAGAGAGTGAGAGTGAGAGTGAGAGTGAGAGTGAGAGTGGAGGAGTGAGGAGACGAGTTGGGAGGGAGGGAGAGGAGAGGAGGAGGAGAGGAGAGAGAGGAGAGAGGAGGATAGGAGAGAGAGAGAGAGAGAGAAGGATAGAGGGGGAATGTGTGGAGGGGAAGGTGTTATATGATTGGGAACAGTAGGGGGAGGAGAGAGACCCCAAAAAACTCTTATTCTCTGAAATAAACAACATAAGAACCTCTGAAGGAGTCTGCTTGTTATGTTAAATTTACCTTATTGTCAGGTTATGTCCCACCCAGTCCACCAGTGTTATGTCCCAGTCCACCAGTGTTATGTCCCAGTCCACCAGTGTTATGTCCCAGTCCACCAGTGTTATGTCCCACTCCACCAGTGTTATGTCCCAGTCCACCAGTGTTATGTCCCAGTCCACCAGTGTAATGTCCCACCCGGTTCACCACCATGGTCCTTGCTAGGGCCTGGGGCTCAGCCTAGCCCTCTGTATCGGGGATTGTTCCCTGGAATTGTTTTTATCCTCTTTAATGCACGGTTGCACCTGATATATATTTAAAGTACATTTAAATGTCTTTATCGCGGGCCCTGGGTTGTTTAGTCTCTATATGCTGCCACTGGGATTTATCACCAGAGAACAGAGGATTAGCTTTCATAACTATGCCGATGATAACAACTTTACATCTCTTTATCACCCAATAAATCAGCCCTGTTGATAAACTGGTCCGATGCACTGATCATATTAACCGGTGGACGTCACATCATTTCCTGCCATTGAACAAAGATAAGACAGAGGTCTTGATTATCTGAGTACAGGTCCAGAGAGAGATGCTGTGCACCAATAGATAATCCCTGGCCAAAAACGCCAAGCCCCAAGTAAAGCATCGTGGCGTGCTTCTAGATCCTGATGTAAATACCGGATCTCACATCAGTAATATCACTGAAACCGCCTTCTACCACCTTACTAATACTGATAAAGTGCAACTGTTTCCCTCCCTGGCCGATACAGTGAGACTATCTCCTATCTGGTCTGCAGAAGAAAGCTATCGCTAATCTACCGATCATTCGGAATGCCGCGGGCCGTGTTAAGACCAAGACCAGAAGGAGAGCACACACCTCACCTGTTCTACGTCCAGAAGGAGAGCACACACCTCACCTGTTCTACGTCCAGAAGGAGAGCACACACCTCACCTGTTCTAAGACCAGAAGGAGAGCACACACCTCACCTGTTCTACGTCCAGAAGGAGAGCACACACCTCACCTGTTCTAAGACCAGAAGGGGAGCACACACCTCACCTGTTCTACGTCCCTTCACCGGTGCCCCATCAGTTCTAGAGTTGATTTTAAAATCCTCCTATTGGTGTTCAAATCACTGAATGGATGAGCACCTGAATACTTGGGGGACATGTTTCTGATGCATGCTCCCTCTAGATCAGCGATTCACAACCCCCGTTCCTGGGTCAGCCGGCCCGTGGACCCGTTTCTACCGGGCCTCAAAATAAAAAATGATACATTTTAAGATTAAGGCACTCAAATCGACCACCGGTCCTTCAAATCTTTATAGGAACATCCCGGTCCTTGGAACAAAAAAGCTTGGGATCCCCTGCTCTATATCACTCAGTTCCTCTGGACCTTTTGGTTGTTCCCGGGAGAGGACAGGGACCTGTGGGAAGGCGACATTTAGTGCCCATGGGCCATGGCCCTCGCTTCTAGAGCAGCCTGCTGAAGGAGCTGAAGAGCTGAGCAGTCTTTGAAGACCTTTAAACATACAGTTTATATTAGGCTCAGCATCCCCTTAATCCGTTTTATTTTTTATTTTTTTCTTATTTGCATCCACCCCCCTTCTACTGTATTACACCCTGACATCTCTGCTCTACCATGTATCACTGTATTGTTGCATTTTCATTTTATGGTTGTTTTCTTTCAATGCATTGTTGTATTTTATAGTTGTATGTTCATTGTGAAGCACCTTGTTGTGCAATTTGCACGAAAGTTGCTATATAAATAAAGTTGTTTTATTAAAAAGATTTATGAAGTAAAGCAGTTTGTAAAATTTGTTATTAGTATTAGTTTTGTGTAGTAGCAGATTTCTTCACTGCTCTCATTAAACATTCATTGACCTTTCTGCAGTACAAGCATAAAGAAAACAGAAAAATGTATTTACCTTACCATTAGTTGATTGGAATATTACACTTTTTCTTTCACGCACTCACACACACAAACACGCAAGAGCACACACACACACACATTTTTGTGATATTTCATGCAGCCTAGCGTGATGACAAGCCCTTTAACTGGTGGCCCCTAACTCACTCACTCTCTCTCTCTCTCTCTCTCTCTCTCTCTCTCTCTCTCTCTCTCTCTCTCTCTCTCTCTCTCTCTCTCTCTCTCTCTCTCTCTCTCTCACACACACACAAACAAAATACGCTCATAACAAACAGTGTGAGGTTTTTCAGCTGCTTGAATGACACAGAGAACCAAAAACGGACATGGGTTTCTTATCAACAGTACGATGTATTTACATCAGTCCAGGGGCTATTTGATACGTTCTAAAATTCGGGCAGTAGCCCCCATGTTCAACACCATACTCTCCCACCATCCACCACCCAGTTCAACACACGGGTTGACCAACCCCCAAACCAGTCTACCAGTCTTTCAACTTTCGAAGTTAACCACAGTATTAAATTCCACCCAGTTCACCAGTGTTCAATCCCACCCAGCTCCCCAGTGGGGTCCTCCCATCACCACCACAGTCTTTCATCCAGTCCACTTGTATTTAAAGTACAATATGTATTGGTAGCCGGGGCAACACATGTGTATGTGTAGGTTTGGCCCTGCTCAGGGGCACCTCTCTCCCCTGCCCCCCCCAGTGAACCGAACCAGCAGCTCCACACTGCCGTGACTACACCATGTGATATACACAGGTAGCAGTGAAACAACGCATGATCGATGGGCGGGAGATATGGTGGAGGTGCTGCGCTGCTTTGAGTGCTTGAGGCTGCCCATGAACAGCGGTCGGATGAGAAAGTGTGTAGCCTTTAAACACAATGCTAGCTGACGATGTATGATGGGTTAGCTTACAGGTTTCCAGCAAAAAGGAAAATGGTTGTTTCAAGAAGTATTCCCCACTCGTGCTCGGCTATGATTAGTAATTACTCAGTGTCATGAATGGTCGAGCCATCTACAAATTCTGTGCGCCGCTTGGTCAGTGAAATTGTATTATTCAACGTCATGAATCAGCTGATATCTGTTGACTATAAGCAGCCTTACTATGCCAAGATTTACCCCACACACCCCTTGTGGATACTAACAACAGTCAGTGTGTGTCATACATCAACCCAGAACTCTGGGCTCGGACAGTCGTAGGTGCAGAATGTTCCGGGCTGATGATGAATGGTTGAACCCTGCCAAGCGTTCCACCAGCTCTTCTTTACACCGAGAGGTACTATTATCCTGGCAAACCTTCCCCCCTTGCTGCTCTTAAAGTAGCTCTAGCGCAGTCTACAATGCTCCTGAATACACAGTACACACAGTTCCAGTTGTCTGGGAACATGGGGAAAATATATAAGTTTGACAGGATATAGTTGAGATAGAGTGATGGAGAGATGATCTGTGGTCAATGTCAGAGGTTTCAGACAGCACTGATGGTGAAGATTAAACTCTGAGGTGTCTGTCAATAGAACAATAGGGACAGGCAGATGGACTGACGGACCGAGGGGAAGACAGCAGAGCCTGGTGTCTTGATTGACAGCTCTGACCTTCTGAATAATGTAAAATGTCTGTGGCCGAAATGCCGAAGTCTGTACCCGGTTGTGGCTAATTCAACCTGACGATAAAATAATTGCGGAAGCAAAGAATCCTGATTCTCACATTAATCATTTTGTTTCCTTATCCCTAGCAAGATGACCGCTAATCCCTACCTGCTCCTCAATGACACCCATCTCTTCAAGAATCACTAGAAGTAACATTCGATAAACAAAAACAAGTCCATTTTAAGCATTAACTACTTCGGGAATTCTCAAAATGTTCAAAATGGCCAAATATCTCAATGCATATTAATAATAATACTATAGTAGAAACTACTACAACCTACCAAGTATGTCAGACCAGGTCAAAGATAGCCTCATTAGACCATCCAGAAATTCATGTTTGCATTTGGACCAAACATCAGGCAGTAAATGATTTATCAATCTGAGCGGCCTAACATTGTTCATTAATCCCCGGCCAATCAGATTACATCACTAATCTATCTATCTATCTATCTATCTATCTATCTATCTATCTATCTATCTATCTATCTATCTATCTATCTATTATCTATCTATCTATCTATCTATCTATCTATCTATTATCTATCTATCTATCTATCTATCTATCTATCTATCTATCTATCTATCTATCTATCTATCTATCTATCTATCTATCTATCTATCTATCTATCTATCTATCTATCTATCTATCTATCTATCTCTCTCTCTCTCTCTCTCTCTCTCTCTCTCTCTCTCTCTCTCTCTCTCTCTCTCTCTCTCTCTCTCTCTCTCTCTCTCCTCTCTCTCTCTCTCTCTCTCTCTCTCTCTCTCTCTCTCTCTCTCTCTCTCTCTCTCTCTCTCTCTCTCTCTCCATCCATCCATCCATCCATATTTAAAATGTCCTACATTTTATAGCTTATTTCCTGCTATTCTATTGTGCTAAAATATAAATGGGTGAACATAATTATTATTTTTACAATAATGTATAATATTGTTTTCTATTCTATATATTGTACTCACTACGTCCAGGGGCTGTAAGACAACCAACAGATTGTCCATGCCAAGCTAGTTGTAGAGGGGGAGGACTTAACACAAGCCACAGACCAACAGAATGACAGTGGAGATATTACAGGAGATCAATCGACACCAAAAGATATTACAGGAGATCAATCGACACAAAGAGGGAAACATCCTTTATTTTAACTCCAGGAGTAACAAAACGTAAAACTGATCGCAGCAAATTTAGGATGTGGTGATAATTGATAATTGATAATTATTATATCAAGAAACATTGACTTTTCTCTTGTACTGCTGTATACTTTTACCCTCTGACTGGTAGCAAGTAATAGGCCTCATATTTAAAGTGACAAAACCGGAATTTTAAAGATCCCTTGTGTAAGATTTGATGCAATTCTAAAACAGATCAACACTAAAACCTTTCTGCTTTTGTATTCCATAGAATTCTGAGCAGATGGTCTGCATCAAAAATAATCCTAAATGGTCAAAAGCATTTCATAAATCCCCTCAGTGATGGAGCTCTCTCCGCAGCCCCTGACTCACTCTCAAGCTAGATGCCAAGAGAGGGCAAGGTCAAAGCTTTGGTTTGGGACACAAAAAAGGGGGGTATTGGAGAACTGAAGAGCCAGTGAACCCCAAAAAATAATATTTTGATGATCAAATAAGGCAATTACCATCCATAAAAATAAATTAAAACGGGTTCACTGGCTCTTTCACGCACGCACGCACGCACGCACGCACGCACGCACGCACACACACACACACACACACACACACACACACACACACACACACACACACACACACACACACACACACACACACACACACACACACACACACACACACACACACACACACACACACACACACAGAGAAAGAGAGGAAGAGAGAGAGATTCAGATAAATATATAGATAGCTATATATATATTTATATATTTTATTATCATTGTTATAATGATAGTGTATTTAGACCGTAGACATGAGAAGGTAAATGTTTTTAAAGCATGTGTGCGTATGTATGTCAAGGAAAGTACATGAAGGAGAAAGACTGCAGCTCTAACGAGTATTTATCTCCACCAGTAGAAGTTAAATGGTGCTAATTCTTCACCAGAGTCAAATAAAACAGCTCAGATTATAACATTCATTTAAATCAGGTGTGTAATTTTCCACCCACATATTCCTGGAGGTCCTGAAGCTCTGAATGTGTGTGTGTGTGTGTGTGTGTGTGTGTGTGTGTGTGTGTGTGTGTGTGTGTGTGTGTGTGTGTGTGTGTGTGTGTGTGTGTGTGTGTGTGTGTGTGTGTGTTGCGGCAGGCTCTGGGAGGCTATCGGCAGTAGATAAAAGCAGCTAGTGAACACATGCATGCTCACACAGACCTCCCAGCATGACACACATGCAAGAACGCACACACACACACACACACACATCGACACGCACATCAACCTCACCATAAAAAAGGAGGAAAATGAGGTAGAGGAGAAGGAGGAGGTAGAGGAGGAGGAGGAAGAGAGGGAGGTACTATCAGCCTAGGGAGGATGAAGGCTGTGGGGTGAATCAAAAAGTTAATTAGAACTTGACTCCCAGTTTGTCCTCACAGAAATCCGCCCCTTTTTTATTTTTCAAAATCTCCCCTCCCCCTTCTCTCCTTCTTCCAATCTCCCGCCATGCTTTTCTTTTTATCTCCTCTCTTTATTCCCCAAAGCCTATCTGGCTCATTGTGACTTCACTTCCCTCTAAACCCTATCCTTTCTCCTCGCCTTTCCTCTTTCGCCATATTTACTTTCTTAGAAAACTGAATGTATTTAACGTTTTGCAAATCCTCAATATAAACATTTATTGAGAGCAGCCTTTGTCACTGTATTGTGTGCTGGTGTGGTGCTTTCCAAAACCACAGGACAAAGAACACCAACAGAGCGGGAACAATGGGGGAGACGACTGTGTGGGGAAACATCACGAGGGAGGCTGACCTGAACCACCCGTACCTGAACAGGCTGCCGGAGAAGATCTCCACAGAGACATCCCCTCCACCTCAGTGGAGCCACTCCCTTCTGGTCTGAGCTATACACAACCTAAGAGCAGCAGCAACCGAGCAAAGGCTATATGGATTCCAACGGCAAAACTAAAATAAACAAGATGCTGTTGCCATGAGTCTGGGGAAAAACATGGACCGCGTGATGTGATGAACATGGAAACATAAGGGATTCGCAGTATACTTACTATTTATTTTGTATAATTGTTGGTATACAGTTATTGACATGCACTTTAAATACCTGGCCGGATTGTGATGTTACAGAAGATGGTTGATATATATCACCGTGGACTAAATTTTGTTGTTCATCTGATGTGCCTATAATGTCAAACGTCTATTTGTTTTGTGTTTACTAGCCGGAAGATAACGTTTTCTAGGTTTAAGTTTGAGGCTCCAATCAAATCGTCTTCTGTTCTTAGTAGTGCTTCAAATTGACCCGGATGTATTTAAGTGTCCTCCATTATAAGATCTGTAAGGAAATGTTCTTCAATGCTTTCTTGTCTCCTTTAGCATAGGTTACACTGGACCATCCATAACAAAAAGGAAGGAGAAATATCGTCACAGAATTCCTTGCGGCAGCAACATTTAAAACGATGTAATTCAACCGTAATTCCGCAATACTGGTCATGTTGCACACTGCTCATATCGTTGCTGATTCAGCAATTTCCATCTCATTACTTGCTAAAATGCTCATGTTTTTAACGTTCAGAAATATGTTAAAACCCATAGGCAAACCATGAACGTGACACTACTTTTGTAAAATCCTCAAAGTAAAATTAACATTGTGCATTTGCAAGACATATTTCTTGAAGAAGCCTTGAGGAGTGTTATTCATTAATTTAACATCAGTCACAGATGCTGAAAGTCTTGCCTTAATAAAGGCAAGGGTATAAACTGGAACATGTCTTCAGCGGGAAGATAATCTGGCTGAGGTTTCTGTGGGTTCAAATTGCTTTATAAATGGGTATGGTGAATTAAGTGAATTCAGACCTACAGGCAGGGTGTGAAGGGAACGGGCTGGAGGTTTGCAGGCCTACAAAAACCTACAAAAACCTAAACCTAAACAAGGTAAAGCAAATAATTTAGCTGGGCACTGCCCCGGGCTAGTGTTGTGGACCCCTGTCTTCTATATGGAAATGTATTGTGCGTATTATTTACTTATCTACAGATTAAATTAACTTTTCAACCATTGAGGCCAAAGCAATTATGAGTAGCCACAAGGTTGAGTGGTTCCTAACAGTTAGACCATTACATCATTGGTCCCTGTGCATTCTGCCCCCACTGCCCTGTTAGTAACCTCCTGCCATCTATGGTGTTGAAGGAGATGAAGAACCCTGAACGCAGGCACGCACAATGAGTTCACTGCAGATCTTTAGCCATGATCTGATGCCATGCATGAGGCACTTGGGGAAAGGCTGTTCATTAAAGGTGATCACTACAGCACTACAAAATAGGGTTGCTTGTCAGTATGATTGAGAATGAGCTAAATGAGCACGTGGAGTGTGTGGTGACGGCTGTGGAAGCAGCCGCACCTGGCCCGGGTCAGACTGCTTAGACTCGGGGGGCCGGATGAGACCCCTGTGATGCATTGAGCCGTCGATGCACTCAGGTTAAACCAACCGCACACGCACAGGAGACCTCGGGCATGGCAGCCTGCAGCACCTGCCCTGCATGTAACACACTTCCAAACACACTTGTGCAATGAACCGCTTTTCATAAATACCTTTCATTTAACGAGATAATCATGACAGATAAATACCGCTGATGATGTCAGAGGAAAAAGTCTTTCAAAGGACTCCTAAAAGAATCAACATGGAGGTGGTAGACCAACAGGAAGTGATGCAAACACACATTCATTTGGGCACAGAATTACTTGGAAGAAAAACCGAGAGACATCTGGTCTCTTTTATATGATTCAGGTCGTTAAGGTCTACTTAAATGATCACTTTGGAGGTTCTAGCCCTACATGAAGTGATGTAATTAGTAGGTCACCTTGCAGGTAAGGCCAATTGGGAGTGAGCTAGAGACCTGGCGTCTCTTATAAGAAGCTCACTCCAAAGTTTCCTTTGACCCCTAGTCACCTTCTGATTGCATTCTAATCTCACCTTTATATCCTGTAACATTTGAAAAAAGACCCGGAATGTCTATCTCACTACTCTCATGTATGTGCTTGCATCACTTACTGTAGGTCTAGAGGAAGTGTCTTTTGAAAATCTTTGTCATTTTACTTTACTGATTGATCATTCACACTTCAAACACCTTTTAAAGCATTATGAATGTCATGACCTGAAAATCCAAGTTTTCATTGTAAGAACAACATCAGTTACATTGAATAAAACACAATATTACAGCTCAGATGACTACACAACACAAAGACAGGGATTCAAATGACATGCAAGCTGTGGTTTCAGCAGCATCAGCGTCCAGAGATCAGCAGCTTCCATAGCAACCACCATAGCAAACGATAGAGAACGTTGCAATACCTAGCAATCTTAACATCTCAAACTTTCAATGATTTTCAAAGATTTTGAAAATAAAATGAGAATGACCTTGTCAAAAACATGAAGGAGCATGATCAGTGCCAAACCAAGGCCAGACTGCTGCTGAAGCCTCCTCCTCTGGATGACATAAGGCGGCACAAAGGTGCCTCCCGCCTGGCCCAGATATTGCGGAGGTGTCCATGCCCTTCACCTGCCCCCAGCCACCCACTTAAAAGTCAGGCCTTGTGTGCCTTCCTCAAAAAGCTGGCTGAGAGAAGGAAGCGAGGGCTGCTCCATTATACAATAAAAGGAACAGATTCCTTGTTGCTGAACTTATAAAATAGAAAAAAATATATATAAATATTATAACTGTACATTTAAACCGGGTGTGTTGATTTAAAGGAGTCAAATACAAAGCTCTACAGTTGCTGATTTAATGGAATAGTGTTGACCAGCACATTGCTTCAATCCACAGATCAACCTAACCTCCTGTCAGAGCTGTGCAGACCTCTGCTCTGACCACTTACTCCCTGTACTGTGCAAGCCCCTTCCGGCTTCCGCCCATCTCTTACTATATAGCAACTTCTGTTTTACAATAGTGTCATCTCAAACACATGAGATTCCTGCTTTAAGTGCAGCATCACACTTTATGTTCTTACTGTGAGGGGCATTGGAATTCTCGTCAACACCAGAGCACATCTGGTGATAAAAAAAAAGAAATACCAGAAGGCAAAGTGACTATCAAGCTTAATATATTGGCCATGCAGATGAATGTAGGATATAAATGCAGGACATAGCCACCATGTTGTCCTGTTTATTAAACACTTCCATTTACATCCAGACTTTTAACAATTCTTAAGAATAGTTGAGTTGGAAGCCCCTTCACCACTGGTTTTACAGAGAGCTAATGATTAAAGTGTTTCTTAGGTAGCCACTCTTTTATAGGTGCATCACTCACAAATAGGTCCAGTGGAGTAAATATTTAAAAAAAACACGGTGTGAAAGAAAAGGTTCTTGATTTATTAATGTGCGAACAAAAATACAAGAAAAGTTCTTGAATTATTGACTGAAGACAAAATGTAACAGAAGAACCATTTATTCACTTTACAAAATGAAATAGTCATGATCCTGCAGAGGTAAGGAAAAGTGGTTTTGGGCTGCCAGCCTGTTCCTATAAAGCTGTCTACCAGTCTGTTCCCATGTCCGTGCACCTCCACAGGTGGTGGTGCGAGTGCCACTGGATCCTCTTCATCTCCAGGATGTCCCCAGCAGTGATGCACATGTTATGTAACAGTGCACACACAGCGGCAACTTCATTAGCAAAGGTGTGATCTCCTTCTCGGCTTTGAGGACAGTTCCACACCAGGCCCTCTCTATAATTGTCCGGGCTCTGGCATGGTGAACGTTGAAGCAGGTCTCCATTCTTCCCCTCACTGGTTTGCGGTGTGGGGGTTATGAGGTTGACTGTTGCAGTCAGAATCCCCAATCCCACAGAATGAAGTTTCCAGCTGGTGGGTAACAGCCCTTGAAAATCGACTAAGTACTATTTCTTAGCACCCTGGTGTCGTGGACTGAAACCAACCCATGTGTCCAAACATATGCCAGTGCTGTGACAGATTGCCTGAAGTTGGAAATAGGGTAAACGCTGCTTCCTGTTCAGGTTATCTTGTGCATGTGGACCATGGGGAGCCTTGATGTGGACTCGGCATCCCTCAATGGTTTCAAAACTGGCTGAAGGCTGGTCCGTCGTCTAGGTGATGGAAGCCATTGCCAATTTCAGCACACATTCTTACGAAGGCTGTTTAACATCTAAAGGCACAATCAAAGCAACACTTCAAGGTGTACACTGAGTCTTATGGTCTTTCTTCAGATATTAGGTGCATAGCCTTATAAAGAGATTACACTAAACACAAAACGGAACTCTGTCTTTCAAGATAAGGGGATAGATTATCCAGATTATGATTCAACTATACACGTTTGAAACATGTTGTGCCTATCTTGCATGAATGTGACACATATTACCACAAAATCATATTAATTGGGATTCACGTTGACAGGAGCGGACAGGGGGGTGAGTGTCGCAACCATTCTCAATGTGACAACCATTGTGTTTCACTCTTGAGACTGGGAGTCAATATTTCTTTCTTTATTTAAATTCCAACCTCAGTAATGAAGTTATAATCTTCACCGGGTTGCTCACGCTATAAAGTGTGAAACAACATGTAAGGACGCACAGAGCGATGTATCTAAGATGCTCTTTTAGCAGTCTATCTTGGAGGACTTGCTGTGGTGTTTTTCCACAGCAGACCCACGTGGCATAATCACGTTGCTTAGTGTAAGTGCCTTCAGATGCGCCGTGCTCCGCAGTCATCCGGTCCTAAGTTCTTAAGAATTCTCCTTCACATCTTTCTTGACCACATGACATTTTTCATCAAGGAAAAGTGGTTCTCTCCTCCCTCAGTGTAATGGTGCAAGATGTCATGGCCTCCTATGACCTCATGATGGGCAGGGCTCGAACAGTTATTCTAATTAGTCGTAACTTCCCAAATCCACAGCAATGTTCATATTAATTACACACACACATGCACACACACAGACAGACGTGTGCTTTAGGCTGTGAGAATGTATGGGTTTTCCGACAGAGAGCGATCAGCCTGTGAGTCTGTTCATCTCTGGATAACTATATCTGTGTCAATAAAGATAAGGCTACTCATTTGCTAAAGCTGAATCAGCTTTAGTAGGTTAGTAAGTTAGGTCTTGTAGGCTACGTTGTGAGGCGGTTTATACTCTGCTCACTGGGACAGCAGCTCCCTCGTTCAGCTCCTTTATAGAGACAAAGCATATCACACAATAACATATTCTGATTAATAGCGTCACATTTTTTAGAACGCTATAACACTAGGGGCCCTATCTTGCATCCTGCGCAATTGACTTAATCACTGGCGCATGTGTCGTCGCTAGTTTGCAACTGGCACATAGCGTTCTTTTCCCACCTGCGCCACGCGTCGGTAAATTAGGGAATGATCTTGCGCCCCAAGAGGCGGTTCGAAAGGAGGAGGCGTGTTCTGGCGCAAACGTTCCCTGGTGCTATTTTGAAGTTTCAGAAACCACTTGCGCCACAAACCAGGAAATACCTGGTTTAAAGTCAGTGGCGCGATGTTCAGATGCTATTTTAAGGGCGCATGCATAATGTTGCTTGTGCACCTCACGCATACACTTTGCTTCTCTCATCTACCTAGCCACACATTCTTGGTAAATTATTTGGGAAAGAACAGCTGATACAGCGGTAATAAGTTGTACTTTTAAATCAATGCATCTGCAAACACAGTACAGAAAACACATATTTTCTGGACACAGATATTGTGTACATGCTCATAACTTTTAGGATTGATGAGTATTTGATTGTGAGAAAACATTCTTTTACCGCGAGTGAGTGTTAAAAAGAATGAATGAATGCCTGCGCGTGTGTGTATGTGTAAAATAATTAATGAATGTGCGCGCGCGTGTGTGCGTCCATCTGTTTAAACACACGCAAACTAAACACGTAACGCATTATACAGTCCATGGCAATGTATATTAACGGGGGGACACATGCATATTAGGAACACAAGTCGATAACGATAATGCATACAATACTGATAAGAAACGATGTTTATAATGCATTGCGTATATATCATTAAATAGAACCACAGTTACCACATATCACATGTTATATAAGATTTCTTTGCCGAAATGTGTTTGAGGACTCAGTATTTCAGAAGGTGTGGAAGAAAACCTTATTCCACGTGTGAATTAGGCCATATTATTTGGCCATAAACTGAGCCATTTGAAGTTTGAAATACCTTTGCATCTGTCTCATCGGAGACTGCAGACGCGCTGTCAAAATATCAACTTGTCAGATTCAAATGCGCTCATGGCTCTTAAAGGGGATGGGAGCTGGCACTCTCATTGGTTTATTGCCCGTTACGCCCAAACCACACCTACGGGTAATTAGGCTACTTCAGACCAACCCTTTTTAGATATGCGACGGGCGCAAGAGTCACTTTTCGCGCCGGTAAACTAGCAACATCGCCGTAGAACCGCCCACAGCTACTTGCGCTTGGCGCTCCTCACTTGCGTTTCAGACCGTTAAAATAGGGCCCAAGGTGTCATTTGAAATACTTTTTGGACTATTATGTTACTCTTACTCAGAGATAAGTAGCTAGTATCTCCTAATGTTTACACATCTATAATTCATTCTAGATAATCTTCCAGCGTCACAATTCTTTGAGATGAATGCCACCGCATCGAGGGCTGTTTTCTTTGTGTGTTGGGTCTGGGTCTCAGATATGGTAGGCAAAAATTCAACACCCTCAAATCTGTTCTGTGTAAAGCAATGGTAGTTCAACCTGGGTGTCCATACTCTGTGATGTTTTTGGGTTTCACTCGGGGTTACGTTCCGATATTTTGGTTGTCAAAATACCTGAGAGCTTGTAGGAGTCTGTACATCTATTATTGACTTTATCAAGGTTTCTCTATGCTAGTGGATTCACTTGGGGCAAAACAAACAGAATGCAGGTTACATTTGTAGAAAACTGTGGGGGTGTGTGTTTGGCTGATGGCTGTTTTATGCAGCCTCACCTGGCAGAGTCTGATTGGACTCATTGGCTCGCCTTCCCTAACCCTGCATACCTGTTGCACATTGAGTGATTAATGTGGACAGGTTTAACTAGCCATCACCACACACACTCAGGGAGAGAGTTTTCTGGAAAGGAGCAATGTCTATGGTCAACCTAGGTGACTTCTATCTGGCTCCTCCAGACAAATGGATGCAAGGTTGTGAGGTTGAAAGACCCATTTATTATAAAGGTTTGTAGACAATGATACTGGACCTGATTTCCCATGTTGTCATGCAGGAGATTTCACGACAGAATACCCATTATAACAGGCAGCCAGGATACCCAAAATCAGAACACGTAGCTGTTGCTTGAATGCGTCTGGGAAATACCGGCCTTCATGTCTTTTTATTAACCAAAAAGAAATCATCAGGTGTTTTTCGCTGGGCTGTTTGTGTTTTTATAGCCTCTCACTCTAAATTGGACTTTTACAACGCAACGTTGGAGGAATTTTAAAGTACACTTATTTATTTTACCAATAGCCTACATCATTTTGCCAACATAATAGGAATATATTGCCAACTTGGGTGTATTTGCAACTGCGCACAGGCACTCCGAATCAATGTCCCTGATCGCTTCTGGACTGCTTGTAGCAAAGTAGCCTTTAACGTTTTCACACCTTGGTACGTCTCTGCTCTCTTTTCTCAAGGAGACGCATTAGAGCTCTAATAGGTGGTGTAGCATCTGCAGTTGATCAGCTCAACTGCCCTTCGATTGGTGCGAGGGGGGAAATCATATTTTCAATCAACTTCCACTAATAAACGAAGGACGTTGAAGACAAACCGTAGTCGGCTGCGTAAGCAGGTCGTGCCCATCTCTGTTCTAGGAGGCTCTGTAGAATATACAAAGGGCTATGTCACCTAGTTGATACATGCTGCTGCAGTCTTTTTCTTTCAGGCTGGCCCAGTTGTTGTTCTATGTTGTTGTCCACCTTTTGTCGGTTTCCTGCCTTTTCTCTCTGCTCACCTTTTCCTCGGTGTCTTGTTACTGCCCAGACTATTTGTACCCTGTGTCGTTAGTGCCACCTTGTCTGATTGTTTTATACCTGGCACTAGTCAGTTTGTTCTGCCTTATTTCAGCCTGCCTGCTTAATTCTGGATTTGACTTTCTGCCTGCCCCTGGACTAGTCTCCTGAACGGGAACCTGGCTCTCCTTTCTTTATTGGTTTTGTAATAAGCGGCCTTGTGCCCTTCCCATTTCCTCCTGAGACGCAGGATTATTGTTTGAGTTGAAACCTTGCTTCAAATAAATATTTTTAAACTTTAATCTGCATTAGGGTTCAGTTTCCAAACACAAATGACAAACGGTAACAAAAGACCAACGATCTCCTGCTGCTGTTGTATTTGAGGAACTGGAGTATATACGCTGTGCAGGGTAGGCTAGGTAAGCCTTCATCCTCATGGCCTTTGCCAGGCTCCTAGAGTTAGCCCTTGGTATAACTTACACCTTTTCTCTCTAGATTCCCCAGCCTCGGAATATGTTGCTGAATGCCACCGCCAAAGCGGTGGCAGCTGTGTGAGACGCTGTGAATTCTGGAAAAAGGAGATCATCGTGGTGGAGGTTTTGATCCATGAAGTGTGTGTTTAAATTGAACATGGCTATGGGCACACACTGGACCAGCAGATGTCACTTTTTGATGTGCGAATTGATGTGGCGTTGTCCTTTAAAATGCCAGCCAGTGGCGGTTCAACGTCCAGTTACGCCCCGGGCAAGACTCCCTCCAAGCGGGGGGGGGGGGGGGGGGGGGGGGTTGTATCATGACCCTACAGACTTCAGTGGGGGCTTCATTCCGCCTGTGGGCGGCACCTTCTCAGCGAGCAGGTGTGCGCCTGCAGCCAGAGAGTGCGCCATAATACCAATTCCCCACACAATGTTATGTACTTCATTGAAAACCGCTACGCAGCGCATTGTTTTTTTTACTGCTCGTGGCGCCCCCCAAGTGATTTAGCGCCCCCCACAAATATGGCTCCCCGGGCTGCCTGGTTCGCCCGTGCCTAAAACCGCCACTGATGCCAACAATATGTGTATAGACTGTTTGGTGTAACTGCGGCAGGCAAACGTGTGTGAAATATTTAGGTGCTGGAAGGACATAGCATGGCTCTGAGAAGAGGAAGAGTCGTCTGAACCCTGCTTCTTCCACTACAGATCAAGGCCAACGAATTCCATTATTTTGGCTGATATTTCTTTTGATTTCTTACTGTCCCTGCTATAGGGTTCCTGCCTTTTAAATTTATCGCCATCTGTCAGGTAGTGACGGATGACTGAGTTGCTAAAAGGTTAGATTGCTTCTCGGCTTTGCGGCAGCTTGCCTTTCATAGTCGCCGTATTCTTTGACGTGACAGATTCTCATGTCTAATGAGCTCCATGGTATTAAACTGCGCTTCATTTCCACTATGGGGGATTCAGCTTCACACATATTGCATGTAGCTTTTCTGAGGTCCTTTTCAGACACCATAGAGAAATCCCAGACAAGGGGAAGACATTTTAGTGAGCCTTTGTTGCCACTTAAATAGAGAAAAGTCTCCTGTATTTTGCCTCATCTGATGGTGTCTTATAATATAATACAATATAATAATCGGTGCAACCCTAGTTGTGCTTTTTTTTGTTACCGTTGATTGTGTTACAGTTTCTGTGATTTACAGTTATGTTCAGTAACATTTTGTTGTACTAGAATTGGTTGTGTTGCAGTTGTGTTGCAACGATGTTGTGTCATGGAATTTTACAATTGGTTGTGTTACAGTCATGTTTGAGATATGTGCCCAATCCCAAAGTGAACCCTGAGGACTAAGGATTAAGGACTCACAGACTTAATTGATCTCAGGTGCTAAGTGAGCGAGTGTGTGAGGCCACATGGCCTCTGGTAGGTATGGGATTGGGACAGCACTTCACGAGACCACATGTTACCTTGACAAATTTAATGACAAAGATGTTGCTGACACATGCCGGTTTAGGATTTCTCTCTTTTTTTTTTTTTGTAAATGCAATGAAAGCAATCGGCTACAGCAATTTATTGATATTAGAAAATATAATTTTTACTATTGAATACTTCAGTATAAAGGATGCATTGAATAATTTAGGTGATTATTGGCCTACACATACTAATCATTAGTCAGAACGGGCTATATTTGGCTGAATTATAAGTAGTAATATGAAGAGTTTGGGAGCCAAAAGAGCAGGCTCTTGTTGGTGAGCTGATCCAAATGATCCGGCTCACTAAAAAAAGGCAGAAATTCCTATCTGGTCTCACATAGAGTGGCAAAGTCACGCCTCTTCCGGTAGAGCCCATGGGACCTATGAGATCGAAAAATATGTATGGGTTTCAACGGAGAGAAAGTGATTATCTTCTGGTCCCAGTCTTTATATGCCCCGGATTACACATGTGTTATTTGTGGATTTAAATGATAATTTTTCATGTCAAGAGTTTGACTGTTTATTGTGCAATTGTTCAGTTAAAGGCTGTAGAGAAAACACAATGAGAAAGTCTACATGTCTCGTATGTGCCTTCACGCTCCCTGCGACTGGCGTTGACAAGAACGACAATCTCTCCATCGGCATAACTGAAACTCTCCACATGACCCAATTTATTATGGTTTTCACCTCTTTTGATGCTTTTATCCTTCCTTTGGAAAAAAACTAACATTATCAAACTTCACGAAAATGTTTAATTTTCTTTGCATGAAAAATTATGTGTAATCTGGGGCATATAAAGACTGAGACCAGTAAAGAATGACTTCCTCTCCATTGAAACCCATTCATATTTTTCGATCTCATAGGTCCCATTTGCTCTACCGGAAGGGGCGTGACTTAGCCACTCTATAGATAGTAGCCTTGTCTTGTTGTTTACCTTCCTAATTTCTGGATTTCCCTATGGTCTCCGTGGTAAACGTCACAACGTTTTGAACTGTGGATAATTCCCTTAGGTGAAGTCTACTCTGCACTGATGCAGACTCACGGAAAGGGCTCGTTAAGTGTAGACTCAAACCCTTTGGAATTCGACATTGGGACAGCCCTAAAGCCTTAATAATTTCACAAGAACTCGCAATAAAGTCTGTGAGTCCGTGAGTCCGGACATTGGGATTGGGCCATGGTGTGTAAGTTATGTTGTGTTATATTTTGTTGTTGTTGTGTGGGTTGTGTGTCAGTGGGTTATGTCCCTTTCAGCCAGAAGCCAGGAGCTGTACTGATAAGCAGCCAAGAGTCTTTATTGAGCCTCTAAAATGTCAAAATTGTGGTCTTTCATTTTCCTTTCCTTCGATTTCCTATTCCTAATTTTCTAATGTGCTAATGTTTGTATGTGAATGTATTGTGGTAACCTGGCACGGTGAACGAACCGCCACCTCAAATAGCACACGATTCTCTTAAGTTCTTAAGCCACAAAGGAACTTTTAACAATACAAAATAAGGATTATTTTGTATAATCTATATATGTTCTTGTGAGTAAGAGCATATTTACTCTTACTCACAAGAACAGAAAGATAATTGGCGGGATCCACAGCCTGGTTCCGCTGGGTGGAACCACCACAGCCAAAACGGCTGGTCTCTCCTCAGGCCCAAGCCAATAGGGCCCTGAATGCGCCTTCGAGCAGGCTATTTAAGGTCTGCTCTCCCATTGGCCATCAGGTGCTCTGCATCAAGTTGATTGGCAAGGGCCGGGTTGCCACAGTATTTTTATAACAATGTGACTTCCCAATAAGGAGACTAATTTAGATGAAATCTGTTCTGATGCTGTGAGGTGTTTAGCTGAACATCACTTAATGAAGAGCTTGAAAGGTCTTAAAAGACCCACAATGTTTTGCCACGAGAGCCACTACATGAGACATGAGAAACACTAAAGACTTTAGAAAACCAAATCCAAAGGGCCAGAGGGAAGGAGCGGTTGGTTGGAGTCAAGTATCTCTGAATATTGGCGTCATGAACAGGTTGATAAAGATGCTGTGATGGAAAGCCCTGAGATTGTTAGCTAGTCTTGAGGAAGGAAATCTGACTGAGGAGGAGTGGAATCGACAGATTGTGTTAATCCACTGGCCTCTGATGGAGGTGGAAACATCAAAACTTCCCCTGGCTTTCCCTCCCTCCCTTCCTCTCTCCCTGATTGGACAGATATAAGTCTAAATGTTGATTACCTGTCCATCACACACACTATTAAAATATGGGTAGAGATTTTCAATCATTAAAAGGAATGCCATGTAGGATTTTTAATACAGAAATTGCTTTAAATTGCCAACGTAAAACAAATTATTTTTCAATGTATTAATGATAAAGTAGAGCATTATGTTTTTTTAACAAACTGCTCATTTGCGTTATGTTCACACTGGCAGGGCACAGGCTGGTGCAGACATTTGGATTTCTGAAGTTCACCTAAATGTTGTTTTTCATAAAGATTGTTTAAGTTGTAATTGTAATAAGTAAAACATTCAAATATATAGCAGCAATATGTCCATTATGTGCCAGAGAGAGAGAGAGCGAGAGAGAGAGCGAGAGAGAGAGCGAGAGAGAGAGCGAGAGAGAGAGCGAGAGAGAGAGCGAGAGAGAGAGCGAGAGAGAGAGCGAGAGAGAGAGAGAGAGAGAGAGAGAGAGAGAGAGAGATATATCTATACATTCACATCCCTCCATTGGAGTGCAGAATCCGTGGGTAACGGGACACAAGTGTTCCTGTGAACAATCAGTTGGGGCTTTGGGTGCAGGTAAACCAAAACAAACATAGCTCATAGCTAATGTCTGAAGACGATTCAGCTTTTTTTAATCTGTTTACAGAGATTATCCCAAAATTAGTCTAGACATGAAACCCGACCAAAAATATGAAAACAGTGACCGGCCAACAAAACTCTTGGCCGGACTGTAATCCGGCTTCACTGGAAACCACAGAAACATCTCCCCAAGTCCCAAGAGGTCAATCGTCATCAGACGGTAGCCAATGGTCTGCGAGTTTGTGTGAGGTGTTACTGGTGAGGTGCATGTTGTGCAGGTTTGGGGACAGTGTTTTCTCTCTGCAGGAAGAGGATTACCGCAACAATAATAGACTCTCCCAACGGTGGCTTAGCTAGACACACCAAAAAGTACTGCAGTACTCATGTTTAGATTATCATTATATTAAGAAGAACTGCAGTACACATATCGGCATTATAAAACAAATCAAGCATTAGCACCGATTTACATACTGATACTGCCGATGAGTTGACAAACCACAGTATTATCTAGTATAAAGTTGTACATTATTATATCCCATTATATATTTAGAAGCTTATGAAACATTATGGTGTGTGTGTGTGTGTGTGTGTGTGTGTGTGTGTGTGTGTGCGTGTGCGTGTGTGTGTGTGTGTGTGTGTGTTAATCTGTTGTTTTGAAACAGCAGAATTCATGAGGAGACATTTTAATGAGCTCCAAAAACAAACGCCACAAACTGTTTTACTGTTTCACTCTAAACTAGATTCAGATGCTCTGGTGGGAATGCATCATTAACACCAGTACCACCTCTCTCTCTCCCTCCCTCTCCCTCTCTATCTCCCACCATCACTCTCTCACTCCCACCCTCTCTCTCTCTCTCTCTCTCTCTCTCTCTCTCTCTCTCTCTCTCTCTCTCTCTCTCTCTCTCTCTCTCTCTCTCTCTCTCTCGCCAACCCACCCTCCATCCTCTTCGACTCTCTCTCTCTCTCTCTCTCTCTCTCTCTCTCTCTCTCTCTCTCTCTGTCTCTCTCTCTCGCCAACCCTCCCTCCATCCTCTTCGACTCACTCTCTCTCTCTCTCTCGCTCTCTCTCTCTCTCTCTCTCTCTCTCTTTCTCTCTCTCACTCTCTCTGTCTCTCTCTCTCGCCAACCCTCCCTCCATCCTCTTCGACTCTAGCTCTCTGTCTCTGTCTCTTTCTGGTGGGGGGAGGAGGTTTGAGGAGGTGGGAGCAGAGAAACAACAACACAGGCAGAATGTGTGAGAGGGAGCAGCAAGCAGAAGGTCTGGCTGTCAGACCGAGCAGCCAATTAGTCTGATGAGAAGTTAATGCCTGCACTCTGGATGGGTGGGGTGAGCTCCTGTCTCACTCCTCGCAATCATCCTCAAGCCACCCTCTCACCCTTCACACGTTTAACATGTTAATGTTGGAGATAGTGACGGGTTAAACAGGTTATTGTTAGAGTCAAGAAGGGAGCAGATTCAACATGTCAATGTCTGCGATAGTAACAGGTTCCAAATGATAATGTTAGAGATAGTAACAGGTTTCTGATGTTAATGTTAGAGATAGTATCAGGTTCAACTTGTTAATGTTAGCGATAGTAACAGGTACAAGATAGTACAGGTACAACATGTTACTTTTAGATATAGTAACAGGTTAGACATGTTAATGTTAGATATAGTACATTTACATTTACATTACATTTAGGGCATATAGCAGACGCTTTTATCCAAAGCGACTTACAATTAGTACATTTTTCATAAGAAGTGAAACAATATATTGTTCTCGGTACAGTAAAGAGGTTCATAGAACCAAGTGCATGTACTAACAATCACTAGGCTAACCCATTCCCCGTATACAGTAGTGATAGCAGCTACACAATTAAGTACTATGAATAAGTACAGCGTACATTAGGTGCATACAATTAGTGAGTTCATTAAGTGCCAGGATGTACAACATACAATGGTGGGCGTAAAGGAGTGGATGACTATGCAGAGTCTAGGGGAACTCTGACCAGGTGAGTTTTGAGTCTTTTGCGAGATCTGGTGAGTGACTCTGCAATCCTGACATCAGCAGGGAGCTCGTTCCACCACTGAGGTCCCAAAACAGAGAAGAGTTGTGACTTTGCTGATAGACCTTGGCTTGCTCTTAGCGATGGCGGTACCAGACTTCCAGCTGAGGTAGTTGAGCAGTGGGATCGAGCTGGGGTGTGTGGTTTGACCAACGCTTGGAGGGAGGCAAGGGCAGTTCCATAGACCTACTTGTATGCCAGTACCATCATCTTGAATCTGATGCAAGATACTACAGGGAGCCAGTGGAGGTCCCGGAAGAGGGGGGTCACATAGGAGAATTGGGTTAGTTGAACACGAGGCACGCTGCCACGTTCTGGATTCGCTGCAAAAGTTTAATCGCAGAGGCAGGGAGTCCAGACAGGAGCGAGTTGCCGTAGTCGAGGCAGGAGATGACCAGCGCTTGGAATAGGAGCTTAGCTGCTTTCCCCGTGAGGAAGTGCCGGATCCTGCTGGTGTTGTAGAGTGCAAGTCTGCATGATCTGGCCACCGCGGTGATGTTTGCGTTGCAGCATAACTGATTGTCCAGTACCACACCAAGGTTTCTGGCAGTTGAAGAAGGAGATACGTCGACGTTCTCAACAGTGATTAGTAGGGAGATTCCCCGGCATTAGAAGGAGCTCAGTCTTATTGAGGTTAAGTCTCAGGTGGTGGTCAGTCGTCCAAGTGCTGACGTCTGCAAGACATTCAGATATGTGTGTTGCAATCAGAGTGTTGTCAGCGTAGCAGTGATAGGAAAAGCCGGGTGATGTAATTACAGAGCCCAGAGATCTGGTATAGAGGGAGAACAGAAGGGGCCCCAGTACAGAGCCTTGAGGAACACCAGTGTCAAGCATGCAAGGTTTGGACAAGGAGCCATTCCATGTTACCTGATAGGTGCAATTCATCAGGTAGGATGTGAACCAGGAAAGGGCAGATTCAGCAATGCCAAATTCGACGAGAGTAACAGGTTCAACATGTTAATGTTATAGTAACAGGTTCAACAGGTTGATGTTGGAGATAGTAACAGTTTCAACATATTAACGTTTGAGATTGTAACAGGTGAGATGTTAAAGTGAAAGATAGTTAAATTGTTCAAGATGTTAATGTTGAAGGTAATGAAATGAATAACATCTTAATGTAAGAGATAGTAACACGTTGAACATGTTAATGTGCGCTTTAGTGAGGGATGTTTAAGTTAGAGATAGTGAAATTCAAAGTATACATTTTAGAGGTAACAACTGGTTCCACATGTTAATTAAATAGATACTGAGGATCAGCACCGTTAAATCTTAATCTGAGGCCATGATTCTCAGCCGCAAATCGGTAGATTACCTACTCCGGGTAGGAAATGAGTCAGTAGCCCAAGTGAAGGAGTTTAAGTACCTAGGGGTCTTTTTCGTGGGTGAGGGGACGATAGAGTGTGAGATTAGCCAGAGAATCAGAGCAGCGGGGACGGTATTGCGTTCACTTTACCACACCGTTGTGACAAAAAGAGAG
The DNA here is from genome assembly GCF_026213295.1 of Gadus chalcogrammus. Taxonomy (NCBI): domain Eukaryota; kingdom Metazoa; phylum Chordata; class Actinopteri; order Gadiformes; family Gadidae; genus Gadus; species Gadus chalcogrammus. The sequence goes on along the minus strand of NC_079430.1, from coordinate 4,635,559 downwards.
CTGAGCCGGAAGGCAAAGCTTTCGATATATACAGGTCGATCTTCGTGCCTACCCTCACCTATGGTCATGAAGGATTGGTGATGACCGAAATGATGAGATTGGGGGTACAAGCGGCCAAAATGGGTTTTCTCAGGAGGGTGGATAGCGTCTCCCTTAGAGATAGAGTGAAAAGGTCAACCATCCGTGAAGAGCTCGGACTAAAGCCTCTGCTCCTCTGCTTCTAATGGAGTCAGTTGAGGTGGTTCATCTGGTGAGGTTGCCTACTGGGCGCCTCCCTAGGGAGGTGTTCCAGGCACGTCCAGCGGGGAGTAGGCCTAAGGGAAGACCCAGGACTAGGTGGAGAGATTATATCTCAGCAATGGCCCTGGAACACCTTGGGTTCCCCCCGTCAGTGCTGGTCAATGTGGCCCGGGAAAGGGAGGTCTGGGACCGCCCGCTAGAGCTGCTGCCGCCGCGACCCGACCCCGGAAAATGGGTTTTGGAGATGAGGATGAGGATCCTGAGGATCAACATGTCAATGTTATAGATAGCAACAGGTTGTTATATATCATTGAATTTATGCTCCTGAGTCAACATTAACTATTAAACTAAATCCGGTTTTCATTATATATCCATTACTGCCCTAGTTAGCAGCAAAAAACAACGGAGCATTCTACATAAATATATTATTGAATCATTTCTTCAATAAAAAGCAATTGAAGAGATCAAATTTTAAACAAGAATCTTTTGTCTGCCCTGGCCATTGGTGTCGATGTACTCTCAACGGGGTTGCCATGGAAACTAGAATTCCACAGCTCAGTACCTGTCGTAGTACCAGCTGTATCTGAGTGCTCACTACTACCTGTCGTAGTACCTGGGTGTTCACTACTACCTGTCGTAGTACCTGGGTGTTCACTTCTACCTGTCATAGTATCAACTGTACCTGGGTGTTCACTACTACCTGACGTAGAATCAGCTATACTTGGGTGTTCACTACTACCTGGGTGTTCACTCCTACCTGTAGTACCAGCTGTACCCGGGTATTCACCGCCACCTTTCATTGTACCAGCTGTACCTGGCTGTTCACTCCTACCTGTAGTACCATCTGTACATGGCTGTTTACTACTACCTGTCGTAGTACCAGCTGTACCTGCGTGTTCACTCCTACTTGGGTTTTCACTTCTACCTGTCATATTACCAGCTATACCTTTGTGTTCACTACTACCTGTCGTATTACCAGCTGTACCTGGGTGTTTATCTGTCGTAGTACCAGCTGTACCTGGGTGTTCACTACTACCTGTCGTAGTACCAGTTGTACTTGGCTGTTCACTACTACCTCCTATAGTATCAGTACCTCCTTGGTCATCACTATTACGTGTCATAGTGCCACACATAGGTGCGCAGTGCGATCCCCCTTTAGAACAGTAGTGCGCAGGGCTTATTTGAGGTCAATTTAAACAGCTTCTATGAGAAAGTTTGACAAAGAATACCTGTAAAATAGTATAATAATTTATTCATGAATTAGGTTGAAACTTTTCATTGAGGTATCTCACACGAGACAATACTCATCAGTATACACAAGCATCTACAAACACAAACACACACACACCACGCGCATGCATGCATGTACGCACACACACCCGACCCCCCCCTCCCCCCACACACACTCACCCCCATTTAACATCTCATCTCTCTCTCTCTCTCTCTCTCTCTCTCTCTCTCTCTCTCTCTCTCTCTCTCTCTCTCTCTCTCTCTCTCTCTCTCTCTCTCTCTCTCCCTCTACCGAACACAGCAAATGTTTAAATTACACGACCAAGTAGGCAAGATTAATTAAAATGATTATCTTTAGTCAGAATATATTTCACAGCAGACTGCCGGCTGCCTGTCTTCTTTTCTGCCTGCTTTCTGTCTCTCCGTCTGTCTGTCTTTCTGTCTGTGCTTCTGTCTTTCTGTCTGTCTTTCTCTCTGTTTATCTGTCTGTCTGTCTGTCTGTCTGTCTGTCTGTCTGTCTGTCTGTCTGTCTGTCTGTCTGTCTGTCTGTCTGTTTATCTCATCTCTCTGTCTTTCTACCTTGCTATCTGTTGGTCCGTCTGGCTCTCTGTCTGAATGTCTGTCTGGCTGGCAGCCTTTCCCGTCTGTCCGTCTGTCTGTCTGTCCGTCCGTCTACCTCTGAAACAATAGCAGTTAATCATGTGGAAGCAGCCACCAGCATCGTTTGCCTAATATATGCAAATGTATGCTAATGGAAAGAGACCTGAGTCTCGTGTTAAATCTTTAATTGATTTCAGTTAGTGAACAATATTTAACATTAGAAAATGTAATTTGAACATATTTGGATAACTAAGACAATGTTAATGGATAATGAGTTATGAGAAATAAGTACCCCATTATGTTGTATATTACAAATGCCAATACCATTATTTTATGGAGAGACAGTATAAAACCGTAAAACAAAGTGTCTCACAGAAAGAGAAACACACACACGCGCTAACAAAGGCTCGCACACATGCACACACACACATACGCGCACGCAAGTCATTAACGTTCTTCTACTCAGCCAAATAAACTGCATTACCCAGCATGCATGGCTCACCTGTCTACAATCTACAGTCAGGGGGTCGGGTTCCTCATCTGGCTGATAGCACTTTGCTAGCACAATATATTGTATTAGCTGGAAGCTATCACAAAGCTATCGCCCTGCCATATAGCATCATTAGGAAATAAACCTTACGTCTGTTACAGTTTTTCTCAGTCGCTTCGGTACATTCCTCAGATCAGAATTGAAATTCTCAAAACTACTTGTTCAATCTTCACATCATTGTGTCACTTGTGCACATCAAAAAAGCTGTTTCTCATTTCTTCGAACAAGTTGCAAATGCTTTGGTACATTCATGCAAATGATTATGTATAATTCTCTGCTCTTTCCTACATTATCAATTGCTTATTTCATGTTGATCAAAATGTATTGTAATGGGTCTCTGTTGAATAGTCTCATCCCCACAACATTTAGGCATTAGTTCATTGCATAAGTCTTTACAAGCACAATGGTTGAATAAGTTGTCATAATATGTCAAGCATATATCTATACATTTCCATTAGACTTTTTTTTTCTAAATCTGTCCTGAATTGGTAAATTGCTACCAGGTGAATCTTGACCTTCTCTAAAGAAGGGAAATGTGTGAAGTGTTAGATCAACAAACGATCAACCAGTTTACTGAAATAGCTCAAAGGTGCATCTCATGACCCATGAACTGGCAAGTATATATATAGCTGGGATACAATGTTACATTGTCTGACAATGGAAGGACAAAGGATTGGAGGGGTCGACAGCCAGAGAAAGAGGAGGAGAGGAAGAGGAGCGAGGCTGCGTGAGAATGAGAATTTGTGACCCAACAGACAGGAACGTCAGGAGGTGTAGGAAGACTACACTGTAATTCCTACAGCAATGTATGTAAAGTTTAACCTAAGGAGATTGTCCTATGTTAACATTTCTAGCAATGACATGGTCTGTCAACAAATTACAGTACAAACAGTCAAAGCTTAAATGTGAATCTCGTCCAGTCTCTTGCAATAAATCTCCCACATACATTAAGGTGTAACTTACAATTTAAAATAATTGTCTTCAAAACTTTAGCCATAGTTTACATCAGAACACCCCTCCAGAGTACACTGTTACAATGACAACATGAC